>NC_069501.1:1099889018-1100189018 GCF_027579735.1 Bombina bombina
GAAATTTCTGGGTTCCAAAATTATGTCACCTTAAGTATGTATCTATTCTGCTATGAGATGAGAGACACTTAGGTGCGGCGTTCCTGGCAGCGTCTGCGGGCTCAGCGAGACAACCGGAAGTGACGCCGGTTTCAGTATAGTCCTTCCATAGAGAGCCAACGGAGTGCCGTAGCAGTGGCGAAACCCAGCCACTATGTAGGTATAGGAAAAAGAGAAGATGCAGGCACTACTGTGGATAGCTTAAAAACAATGAGTCTTTATTTGAAAAGCCATTAAAAAATTAAACAGCTACAACCGCTGTAAAGACATGAGTAAAGGTACAAAAATCGACAGAGGCAAGGCAGGGTAGAAAAATAGACATAGAAAATTGTCTGACTAGTTTCGAGTACGGACTGTACTCTTATTCATGTCTATGAATAAGAGTACAGTCCGTACTCGAAACTAGTCAGACAATTTTCTATGTCTATTTTTCTACCCTGCCTTGCCTCTGTCGATTTTTGTACCTTTACTCATGTCTTTACAGCGGTTGTAGCTGTTTAATTTTTTAATGGCTTTTCAAATAAAGACTCATTGTTTTTAAGCTATCCACAGTAGTGCCTGTATCTTCTCTTTTTCCTATATGTATCTATTCTACCTGTATCTGTGCACAGCCCCAAAAATATAATTTAAAAAGGAAAATAAAAATATTGATTGTGAATTATGTTATACAGAATGCAGTATACATGTTTATGATAAACATTGGTTTTCTATCTGACCTACTTTTTATCAGTCAAAACAAAGTAGAATTTGAGAGTTCCTCAATAGTATTTTCAACATATATTCCCAGAAAAGAACAGCTTACATGCAGAAAGATCCATCACATACTAAGCCAAACAATGATATTCAGCATCCAGCATACCACACAATGTCCGTGTTAGCAGACATACTTTATAGACTTAGCGCAGTCATACTATGTATATACTGCATCAGCATACTTGTGTGCGGCTTCCATTAACTAACGGAGGAAATACGCATCTCACTTTATAGTTTAAGACAAGCCATATCAAACGCTGTTCTCTGCTCTCGGTCTAACTCTCAGTGTCTGGGTGATGTCATCCAGGGATGGTGATTGGATCTCCGGGTACAGGTTATCAGAATTGGCTGGACGTACTGGCTAAGCTAAAGGTATCAAAAAAAGACATACCCATCTTTCTATAAAACATCACTTTTATTCAGTTTCTTAAAACATGAACAGGAGACTTTCCCATACGTGCAAAGGTAAAGTTAGGTAAGGTTTACGCATTTTGGCCGCCCGGCCGTAATCATAACCAAACCCTTAACCTTACCTAACTTCACCTCTGCACGTATGTGAAAGCCTCCTGTTCATGTTTTAAGAAACAGAATTAAAGTGATGTTTTATGGAAAGCTGGATATGTCTTCTTTTGATACCTCAACTTTTTATCAGTTACATCCGTTTCTCTTAAATGCTGTTATAATAGAAACATTGTTTAATCCCTAAACCTGAAAGTGAATTGTCATTCACTGAAGATTGCAATGATCTAGTTACAGCAGTGTTGACATAACACATTTAGGGGTAGATCACAATCACTTAATGAATATCAGCATGTGTAGGCTACCAATGAGCCATTTCCAATGTCGACACCATCACAATAAGCCATTTTCATTGTTACTGACAGCATTTTTTCATTATTGTTTCTGTGAAAAATGGCCTTAACTTAATATGTGCCAGTCCTGTTTTCTGATCACAATCAAAATTCTAAACACTTAACAACATATTTACAGAGCCAATTTTCACTTATGGGATTCAATAGCTAAAAGATCATGATAAACCATAGAGAATAGTTTTTGACTAATTACCATGTACCCCAAAGTTTTTGAAAGTAACATTTGTTTTGTGCATGAGCATAATATACTGCCATACTGTATGACGTTTGGAAGCTATATCACTTAACAGATACAAACCCTTCAATTAATTAAAGCTAAAATTAAAAAAAAAAAATGAGAGCACTTTTACACTAATAAAAATAAGTAAAATTGATAACCCAACAAACACATTTGTCCACTATACCAATAACACAACTATTCAATTCCTTTAATAGAGACATACACAAATATGTGGTTTTGGAGCACAAGAGGTTAGTTGCACACATCACCTATCAGCATCCTTGCTCACTATTAAATGGATCAACCTTAAATCTGTGATGTAATCACTAAATATGCAAAATTATGGGGGGGTTCTCAATAATAGGACATTAAACACTAAGTAGATTTCATGTACCTCCCTCAAATTATGGGCGCTGCCATGTTGACACTTAGGTTACTCTGCTAGGTATCTGCAGTTACTACGCATGTGCAAACACATCAGCACTGAAATGCAATAAAAGGTCAATTTAAACATGGCAGCATTCATGACTCGAAGGAAGCATGGAATAACCTCCATACTGTGCATATAAAATGTATTTAGCACCAGAAGAATTTATAAAATTTTTGCTATTACTCCATTCAAACAGAAATAGCGCCTCTGGTGTTTTTATATATACCTCTCCCTTCATAATTGTTTGATGTAGTACAGGAAACCCTGCCCCTCCCACCCTTCTTCTCCGCTGGGCTGCCCACCTGCGTCCCTCCTACTGATACCACTAGGCACCAGCGGAGGATCATTACAGAGAGTGACACATATTGTTACTCTCTTTAATGATCAGTGATCTGGCTTCATATGGTAGGGAGCACGATCAGTGCTGTCTTACTATATGAAGGCAGATGCCTTCTGTCCCTTGGTTTGGACTCCTGCTGTCTAAGCTGACAGTGGGGACAGCAATATGTGCTGGATGTAGTACCTTCGTCCATTTGATGCAAGGGTTTAATGTCCCTTTAGTGCAGATAATGATTTTGTGTTTTTTTGGGAGGTAAGAATTTTGAGCTTTGGGCTATTAACAGCAGAGGCTTCTTCGGACTGTAATCACTGGAAAATACACTTAACCCCTTAATGACCGCAGCACTTTTCCATTTTCTGTCCGTTTGGGACCAAGGCTATTTTTACATTTTTGCGGTGTTTGTGTTTAGCTGTAATTTTCCTCTTACTCATTTACTGTACCCACACATATTATATACTGATTTTCTCGCCATTAAATGGACTTTCAAAAGATACCATTATTTTCATCATATCTTATAATTTACTATAAAAAAACATTATAAAATATGAGGAAAAAATGGAAAAAAACACACTTTTTCTAACTTTGACCCCCAAAATCTGTTACACATCTACAACCACCAAAAAACACCCATGCTAAATAGTTTCTAAATTTTGTCCTGAGTTTAGAAATACCCAATGTTTACATCTTCTTTGCTTTTTTTGCAAGTTATAGGGCCATAAATACAAGTAGCACTTTGCTATTTCCAAACCACTTTTTTTCAAAATTAGCGCTAGTTACATTGGGACACTAATATCTTTCAGGAATCCCTGAATATCCATTGACATGTATATATTTTTTTTTCAAAGACATCCCAAAGTATTGATCTAGGCCCATTTTGGTATATTTCATGCCACTATTTCACTGCCAAAAGCGAACTTATGCAATTATAGCATAAATGGTTGTAAATGCTTCTCTGTGATCCCCTTTGTTCAGAAATAGCAGACATATATGGCTTTGGCTTTGCTTTTTGGTAATTAGAAGGCTGCTAAATGCCACGTGTATTATGCCCAGCAGTGAAGGGGTTAATTAGGGAGCATGTAGGGAGCTTCTAGGGTTAATTTTAGCTTTAGTGTAGTGTAGTAGACAATCCCAAGTATTGATCTAGGCCCATTTTGGTATATTTTATGCCACCATTTCACCGCCAAATGCGATCAAAGTAAAAAAAACGTTAATTTTTTCACAATTTTAGGTTTCTCACTGAAATTATTTACAAACAGCTTGTGCAATTATGGCACAAATGGTTGTAAATGCTTCTCTGGGATGCCCTTTGTTCAGAAATAGCAGACATATATGACTTTGGCGTTGCTTTTTGGTAATTAGAAAGTCGCTAAATGCTGCTGCGCATCACACGTGTATTATGGCTAGCAGTGAAGGGGCTAATTAGGTAGTTTGTAGGGAGCTTGCAGGGTTAATTTTAGCTTTAGTGTAGAGATCAGCCTCCCACCTGACACATCCCACCCCCTGATCCCTCCCAAACAGCTCCCTTCTCTCCCCCACCCCACAATTGTCCCCGCCATCTTAAGTACTGGCAGAAAGTCTGCCAGTACTAAAATAAAAGTTTTTTGTTTTTTTTTTAAAGAAAAAAAAAAAGCATATTTACATATGCTGTGTTTAGGATCCCCCCTTAACCCCCAACCTCCCTGATCCCCCCCAAAAATGCTCTCTAAGCCTCCCTCTCAGCCTTATTGGGGGCCATCTTGGGTACTGGCAGCTGTCTGCCAGTACCCAGTTTGAACAATCAAATGTTTATTTTTTATTTTTTTATTTTTTTTCTGTAGTGTAGCTCAATCCCCCCCTCCCCACGGACCATCCCCCACCACCTAAATCACACCTAAGGATTTTTTTTTTTAACATTAAATGTCCCACTTTTATTTTGTTTTGGGACACATTTTTTCTGTAGTGTAGCGGTTCCCACCCGCTCCCTCCCTGTGCACGCGCCCGCCCCCTTTTGCATGTGCGCGCGCCCGCGCGCTCCCCCGGACTTCCCCGCCAACGATCCCACCCCCCTCCACATGACCTGGGCCATCGATGGCCGCCACCCACCTCCCACACCGGCTCCCACCCACCAAAGATACCGGCCATCGATGTCCGGTGCAGAGAGGGCCACAGAGTGGCTCTCTCTGCATCGGATGGCCGTAAAAGGTTATTGCAGGATGCCTCCATATCGAGGCATCACTGCAATAACCGGAAAGCAGCTGGAAGCGAGCAGGATCGCTTCCAGCTGCTTTCCACACCGAGGACGTGCAGGGTACGTCCTCAGGCATTAACTGCCTTTTTTCTGAGGACGTACCCTGCACGTCCTCGGTCGTTAAGGGGTTAAAATACCGGCTGAGGTTCACAATCTTCAATATGTTTCTGAGAGATAACAATTTTTGAACAGCCCTTATTTAGCAATAATAAATTAAGGTTGTTATGATATTATGAGAATAAATAATATGCAACAAATAACAAAAACCCAGATCTCCAGTATTTAGTCTGTAGTAATAGTTTTTTTTTTTATTAATTCAGTTTGATAAAAATTTGGATCAATAATTTTTGCTGTGTCCAAAAATCTCTGTTATATTGTTGCACTGTTCTTTTAAAGTGAAAAAGTCTTTTTTCCCCTTTTAGAACACCTTTTCTATTACTCGACGTTATACTCACAAATCCATAGATGGTGTAAAGTGCTGATCATTGCTTTGTTTTTTGGTCTCATATAGTAGCGTAGTATATAAAGAATCTTGATATATGTTATTTAGAAGGAGCATTCAGACAATAATTGCAGCAAACTGATTGCACATCAAAGGGAGATGAAAAAAATGTGTAGTCAGGTCCATGCTGCTTGATAGCTAAAAGTTTAAATTGGTTATCAATACAGGGAGTGCAGAATTATTAGGCAAGTTGTATTTTTGAGGATTAATTTTATTATTGAACAACAACCATGTTCTCAATGAACCCAAAAAACTCATTAATATCAAAGCTGAATATTTTTGGAAGTAGTTTTTAGTTTGTTTTTAGTTTTAGCTATTTTAGGGGGATACCTGTGTGTGCAGGTGACTATTACTGTGCATAATTATTAGGCAACTTAACAAAAAACAAATATATACCCATTTCAATTATTTATTTTTACCAGTGAAACCAATATAACATCTCAACATTCACAAATATAAATTTCTGACATTCAAAAACAAAACAAAAACAAATCTGTGACCAATATAGCCACCTTTCTTTGCAAAGACACTCAAAAGCCTGCCATCCATGGATTCTGTCAGTGTTTTGATCTGTTCACCATCAACATTGCGTGCAGCAGCAACCACAGCCTCCCAGACACTGTTCAGAGAGGTGTACTGTTTTCCCTCCTTGTAAATCTCACATTTGATGATGGACGACAGGTTCTCTATGGGGTTCAGATCAGGTGAACAAGGAGGCCATGTCATTAGATTTTCTTCTTTTATACCCTTTCTTGCCAGCCACGCTGTGGAGTACTTGGACGCGTGTGATGGAGCATTGTCCTGCATGAAAATCATGTTTTTCTTGAAGGATGCAGAATTCTTCCTGTACCACTGCTTGAAGAAGGTGTCTTCCAGAAACTGGCAGTAGGACTGGGAGTTGAGCTTGACTCCATCCTCAACCCGAAAAGGCCCCACAAGCTCATCTTTGATGATACCAGCCCAAACCAGTACTCCACCTCCACCTTGCTGGCGTCTGAGTCGGACTGGAGCTCTCTGCCCTTTACCAATCCAGCCACGGGCCCATCCATCTGGCCCATCAAGACTCACTCTCATTTCATTAGTCCATAAAACCTTAGAAAAATCAGTCTTGAGATATTTCTTGGCCCAGTCTTGACGTTTTAGCTTGTGTGTCTTGTTCAGTGGTGGTCGTCTTTCAGCCTTTCTTACCTTGGCCATGTCTCTGAGTATTGGACACCTTGTGCTTTTGGGCACTCCAGTGATGTTGCAGCTCTGAAATATGGCCAAACTGGTGGCAAGTGGCATCTTGGCAGCTGCACGCTTGACTTTTCTCAGTTCATGGGCAGTTAATTTGCGCCTTGGTTTTTCCACACGCTTCTTGCAACCCTGTTGACTATTTTGAATGAAACGCTTGATTGTTCGATGATCACGTTTCAGATGCTTTGCAATTTTAAGAGTGCTGCATCCCTCTGCAAGATATCTCACTATTTTTGACTCTTCTGAGCCTGTCAAGTCCTTCTTTTTACCCATTTTGCCAAAGGAAAGGAAGTTGCCTAATAATTATGCACACCTGATATAGGGTGTTGATGTCATTAGACCACACCCCTTCTCATTACAGAGATGCACATCACCTAATATGCTTAATTGGTAGTAGGCTTTCGAGCCTATACAGCTTGGAGTAAGACAACATGCATAAAGAGGATGATGTGGTCAAAATACTCATTTGCCTAATAATTCTGCACTCCCTGTATTTTGTAAATAGGTTTACAAAATTCATCACCATGTTTTAAGCCTTTTTGCTCCATTGGTATATGTAAATATATATATATATATATATATATATATATATATATATATATATAAGATGTTAATTAAGTGGCTAAATATAATTAACAGCAGAGTGGTCGACTAAATGAAGACCTGACACATAACAGGAGTAAGAGTGTCCTGCATATTATTATTAATGGGACATTGATTAAATTATTATATATACATAGTATACATAAGGGAAATTAAGGGGACAGTCTAGTCAAAATTAAACTTTCATGATTCAGACAGGGCATGCAATTTTAAACATTTTTTTTTTTCAATTTACTTTCATCAACAAATTTGCTTTGTTCTTTTGGTATTCTTATTTGAAAGCTAAACCTAGGTAGGCTCATATGCTAATTTCTAATTGTCTATCTTTTTAAACAATAAAAATTCTGGAGCAGACTGGCCCTATAAGAAATACTTGCTTTGTTATAAAAAAAATTGTGCTTTGTCCCATGCTTCCTCTAGACTCTAGAGTCTAGAGGGCCAACAATCAATATAAAGAGATTTAACCTTAAACTACAATCCTCTAGGAAGGTTTATCTAAAGATCTTTCTAAGAAATTCACTTACAGTTTTTGGGGATTATTGCAAATTAAAGATAAACTTTTCTACATGACCCCATAGTCACCAACTGGCGAATAGAGAGGGCACACTGCACGTGTGCATTATAACAGTTACTGCTTGATATTATGCAGAGGCTGAATTTTTATGTTGCCTTAAATTCTGTGGTTATAGATACGAAACATTGTGTTAGAGAGTAACTGATAGGCAGTTACAGTTCAAATAATTATTTTGGTTTAGTCATGATAAATGTATCTTCATAATGCTATGGAAAAGGGTGGCAGTTCATTGACAGCTAAAGGCACTTGATAAATTCTCTAACTGGATTTTTTGACATATTTGTGAGTATTCCATGACAATATGGAATAATTCTAATTGCAAATGTGCAATACACTCTGGTATGGCCACAGGCATCAGTCTCAATAATAGTAATAACAAATGGGCAAAGACAAACCTCATTCTTTACAGTGAAGTTTGGAAGTTTATGGCAACATGTTTTCAGCTATATTATTGTAATAGATTAAACCTTGTAATTTAGCACAATTTACAGTAAAAGAACTGTTAAAATCCCATTGTAGAAGATTAAATCATTTGTAGCCAATTTCTTCTAATAGAAACCCATTTCCTGCCATGTTCTTCTTCAGTGAATTCTCAGTTGATCATTGGGAAAATAAATACTTTTAAAAGATTAAAAGTGTCAATCATGCCCAGTATAACCATTATGCCCATATACAAATTGCATTCACGTTGTTTACCAGTTATCAGTAGAGTTCAGATTACAATAGGTTAATCTCAAACATGTAAATGAGGATTTCCCTTTACATTGTACAAAGGGGTTAATTCAATGCACCTGTAATGTAAATTTTAAAAGTGTAAAACTGCCATTGTTTTTGTCAGTTTCAGTTGAATTCCTAGTGTCGATCTCAATAACAACTACTTAACAACTGAGAAAAATGTTTTTGGGACATTTTGGAGTGAAAACTTGTTTGTGGTTGTAGCCTTTTAGTAGCCAAATAGATTTTGGATTGGTATCACTCAAAAAATACTCTGCCCATGCTTGCCAAAACCTTATCAGGAGCCGATATCAGAAAGTTTGTTATTGAGGCTATAATTAAATTACTTCTCTGGAGACACAAAGAACTGCTGGTCCCAAGCTGGCCTACCAGTGACCTAATTGGTAGCAGTAATCACATGACATGACCCAGCTGTGCAACAGCTGCTAATTGGGTCAGATGCAGTTTCACTTTAACTATGTGTTTAACCTCTTTGTGGGGCTAACTCATAGAGTTTCAAGGTTGCTTGTGCTAAAATTACAAATGACAAAATTACATTAATTAATTATAGCATGTAATTTTTCCACTATACTGTCCCATTTAGGAAAATTACCCATTGTGATGCTGTAGATATGTAATTTACTGCTTTATTATTTATTCATAGCTTGGCTAATTTTTCATAGATTTACCCATAACATTTTAAAAGTTGTTTGTTTATTCCATTTTCTGTATTTTGTATTATTTTTTTTATTATTATTATTATTGCATTCTACATTCACATCCGTATCATTTATCTACTCTTGGCAATGAATTGCGCCTGTGTAATGAATTCTGAAATGTGGAAAAGCTCTCATTTATTTCACAGTGGCTTCCTGACTAATCTATTTCCTTATCAGCAGACTGCAGAAAGCTGGCTGTGCCTTCTTGTATGAAGCAAACAATTCTAATAATAAATGCAATCCAAAAATATATGATCCCTCTAAAATCCTGCTACTATTTGCCAAACGCTTTAATGCTTACCAGTAGCATTGATATTATCATTATAAAGTGCGATTTATTTTACAGTGACTCAGGTGTATTAAAACAGATTCTTGGGAAACATATGTTGTACAATAATGTGGGCATTCTATCATTATGAACAATTTTGTCTGGCTCTAGTAAAGTGGACAATTTTTCATTTACAAACTGTGGACATTAAAAAAAATGCATTTCCAAATGTTATTATACATTGCTACCTGATTATTTTTCTCAACCTAAAGCAACAGTATTTATTCACTAAGCCTTACAAGGAGATGTATTCTTCTATGATATTCTTAGTCATACGGTACTCGCTACCTTTGCTAAAGGCTTTATTATTTTGAAATTGTGGTTTATTGCATATTTTTTTATTTCAATGAACTGTCAGTAGGACAGCTTCACTAACAGTCCCTCCATCCTTGCTAGTCTTATCCATTATTGTGGTTTTATTGAATGGAGAGGTGTGTATGATCTATATATATATATTGTTAGAATATACTGTATATAGCAATACTGACACCATTTTGTCTTTAGTCATCCATTTTGGTTAGTAATGGTTAAATTATAAGTTTATTATAACAGCTTATTATGCTGTGAGAAAATATGTTGGTGTTCTAAGCTGAACACGTTATCTCAATATTTGGTCCAATGGCCTTGCTATGTGCTGGGTGATGCGCTCAGGTATACTTTTTATCTAACACTCCTCGCTTATTAAAAATTCTCCTTAATATTCCTTTTTACTCAATTATATTTCAATAAGGTTCTTTTGTTCTAAGCAATACTGTGTAAGATGATGTAACTATGAGTAAGTCATTGTTTAACCCTATATGCTGTACCATTGTCTATAAAAGTATTGTATGCCTTATAATAAACAGAACAGTGATTAGACTTTCCTCGCTGCATGTCTGATTTCTGTTCCCGAGATAACTCGTCAGTTAACCCATTTAGTTCCATGTGAAGGTGTAGAATACTGATAAGTGATACCCCCTCTTAAAGGGACATAATACTCATATGCTAAATCACTTGAAACTGATGCAGTATAGCTGTAAAAAGCTGACAGGAAAATATCACCTGAGCATCTCTGTGTAAAAAAGGAAGATATTTAACCTCACAATCTACTTAGCTCAGCGGAGTAAGTTCTGTGTAAAAAGTTATAATTCAGCTGCTGCCCAGCTGCAGGTAAAAAAAATTAAAAAAAATCAACAGTGCTGAGGTCATGAACTCTTTTACTGTGATCTCATGAGATTTGACTTAACTCTCATGAGATTTCATAGTAAACTTCCTTAAACTGAATAAGAAAAAAACATGAGAGTGCACGAGGCTCAATCCCTTAGCTGTCCCGGGACAGACATACATTGCTGCTTAGAAGTCCTTTACAATGGGATGTGGCTACTGAGGAACTGTCTGACAGCAGGAGCGGGTTCTACAACACGCTGAAAAGAACACCATCAGGATGTGTATTATACTTAACAAAATGAGTCTAGCCCTCGCCCAACTGAGTGGAATACTAACGGGGTATGACATGATGCATACAAACAGTGGAAAGTGTATCCGACAGGGATCATTTTGTTAAGTATAATACACATCCTGATGGTGTTCTTTTCAGCGTGTTGTAGAACCCCTGTATGATTGACAGTGTACGTGCCCCGGCGGGGCGTGAAGCGGGTAATCACAATTGCTAAACTGATCCATTGTGACACTTGGTGGTACACGATCCCTAAGTTGCATTTGAAAGGCGTTGTTATTCTAAACTTATGTTTCGGGTGCAGTTACGATGTAAACATAGCAGCTGGGCAAGTGGCCTTGCACGTTGCCGCCCCTTTCTTTGTGTATGGTTATCAGGTGCTTGCGATATTTAGGGGGTGTGTGTTTACGCTCGGGTGATTGGCTATTGATAGTGGGAATGCCCGCTTTTTAGAGCCTAGGTACTGCATTTCGGGCATCTCCGTTTCTTAGGCTGGGAGATCGTTGATTAGTGCTGCACGCACTATTGAAGGTAAGAAATTATATTGATATTTCTGCGGCTCTTGATAGTAATTGCTTGTCTAGAGAGTCTGGCTGTTGAGTGATTAGCGTACGGTGGCGTTTTGGGAGTATATGGAGCCGTGTGAGCACTCAGTGTATACACTTAACAATTAGGGATATAGGTTTACACACATAAGGACTGTCATATTGGCTCTATGTGAGATACTAAGATTTGTTTATTGTGGAGCCGGGTTTTAAGTGCTTAACGTCTCTTGCCCTGTAATTATATCTATGTACTATGGTGACTTTATTTGATTATGCCGCTCCCCTCTGATGTATGCATTTGTTAGGTTCCTGACTTCCTTGCCTGTCACGGTTTTTCTTTGACTATGGGCACATGTATAATGTTGAGGTTGCTGGTTGCACTAATACTACATCTTGGTTATCCTTAGTGATAAGGTATGTGAGTGGCCAGTATTACTATGTACTATGGTGACTTAATTTGATTATGCTGCTCCCCTCTGATGTGTGCATTTGTTAGGTTCCGGACTCCCTTGCCTGCCACGGTTTTTCTTTCACTATGGGCACATATGTAATGTTGTGGTTGCTGGTTGCACTATTACTACATCGTGGTTATCCCTAGTGATAAGTTTTGTGAGTGGCCGGCATTATTATATCGTAGCATATATTTACCTAGGTTAACTAACATGAGGTTTCTTTGCTGTCCTGGTTAGTTGATTGGTGCTGGCCCTTTATGTGTTTGATGTAGCTTGGTCTCCTGGTATTGTTCTGCTGATGGTGGCATTAATGATAATGTTATCTAAATATTCAGGCTAGGCCTGTTTAGGGTCTGGGCCTGTAGGGCCCGTGTCTCATTGTGTCTTATTTTTTCACTCTCCTTTTTTTTTTTTTCTTTTGTTCATTTTTTCTGTTTGATCTTCTTCTTTCTTTTTTCTTCTTTTCCTTGCCCTGGCTTTTAAGTATATGAGTGCATTGATTGGGCTTTGTCCATATCTTATTGTTTGGTGATGGTAGATAGTGATTTTCTTTGGTGGAGGGTTTTCACTGGTTGTACGTTTGTACTGAATTGATGTGATTGTGATTGTGCTTTTATGTCTATGCTTTTTAGATTATGAATTGTCTTGAAGAAGGCCTCTGGATAGGCCGAAACGTCGACATTCTTTAAATGTGAAATTGACATTATGAATAAAGATTACATACTTCATAAAGTCCTGTGAGTGCCCTCCATCTATGCCCTCTATATTCTAAATTGAGGATTGCACCCAGGCACAGGCAAGACACATGTGGAAGGAGTGCTAGGCCACCGGCTACATATATTATATATATATATATATATATATATATATATATATATATATATATATATATATATATATAAGAAGTGCTGACTGACTGACTCAATGTGCAGCTTAAACCGTTTAACCTAGGAACGTGAAATTTGAAAGTTATGTTGTTTATATGATGTAGGCACCCACTAAGGAAGGATTTTTGGAAATTAAGTCCCTAAAGGAGTGAAAAAGGGGAGTGAACTTTCTTATGAAGATACCTATATCTCAAAAACCGACAATGTTACATACATAGTAGATTTTAGAATTTTCTTCAAAAATAAAGAAACATGTGTTTTACCATTTCCCCAAAATCCACATAAGGGGGGTCAAAAGATGTGGGACTGGTTTATGAGGATACCTACATCTCAAAAACTGACGATGTTACAGACGTGAAAATTTGTATTAGATTAGATTAGATTCTCCTTGAAAAATAAAGAAATATGCGTTTTACTATTTCCTGAAATCCATGTAAGGGGGTCAAAAGGGGGGCTCATTTATGAGGATACCTATATCTCAAAAACCAAAGATGTTACAGATGTGAAAATTGGTATTTAGAATCTCCTTTAAAAATAAAGATTTTTTTTTAATATTTCCTGAAAAAACACTTAAAGGGGGGGGGGGTCAAAGGAGGGGGGGCTGATTTATGAGGATACCTGTATCTCAAAAACCAAATATGTTACAGACGTGAAAATTGGTATTTAGATTCTCCTTTAAAAATAAAGAAACATGTGTTTTAACATTTCCCAAACATCCACTTAAGGGGAATCAAAAGGGGGGGGGGTGATTTATGAGGATACCTATATATGAAAAACACAGACATTAAAATTGGTATTTAGATTACGAGAAACACAGAGAATTAACGAAAATTAAAGAAATTCATGTCAGCGAGTGTGCAACCAAACGGCACACATCTGAAGGTGTAGAATACTGTTCCAGGTGAAGGTGTAGAATACTGCTAAGTGATACCCCCCTCTTAAAGGGACAAAATACTCATATGCTAAATAACTTGAAACTGATGCAGTATAACTGTAAAAAGCTGACAGGAAAATATCACCTGAGCATCTCTATGTAAAAAAGGAAGATATTTAACCTTACAATCTTCTTAGCTCAGCAGAGTAAGTTCTGTGTAAAAAGTTATAATTCAGCTGCTGCCCAGCTGCAGGTAAAAAAAAATAAAAAAAAAGAAAGAAATGAACTGCAGCCAATCAGCATCAACAGTGCTGAGGTCATGAACTCTTTTACTGTGATCTCATGAGATTTGACTTAACTCTCATGAGATGTCATAGTAAACTTCCTTAAACTGAATAGGAAAATAACATGAGAGTGCACGAGGCTCAATCGTTTAGCTGTCCAGGGACAGACATACATTGCTTAGAAGTCCTTTACAATGGGATGTTGCTACTGAGGAACTTTTGAGGTAAAATATCTTTCTTTTTTACATAGAGATGTTCAGGTGATATTTTCTAGTCAGCTTTTTACAGCTATGCTGCATCACTTTAAAGTTTTTCAACATTTGGGTGTCATGGTCTTTATGATAACGCCTAACATATATATATATATATATATATATATATATATATATATATATATATATATATATATATATATATATATATAAAAGAAGAAGTGCTGACTGACTGACTCAACGCGCAACTTAAACCATTTAACCTAGGAATGTGAAATTTGGAAGGTGATGTAGGCACCCACTAAGGAAGGATTTTTGGAAATTAAGTCCCTAAGGGGGTGAAAAAGGGGGGGGGACTTTCTTATGAAGATACCTATATCTCAAAAACCGACAATGTTACATACATAGTTGTTTTTTCGATTTTTCTTGAAAAATAAAGAAACACGTGTTTTACCATTTCCCCAAAATCCACTTAAGGGGGGTCAAAAGAGGGGGAACTGATTTCTGAGGATACCTATATCTCAAATTGGTATTTAGGTTCTCCTTGAAAAATAAAGAAACATGTGTTTTACTATTTCCTGAAATCCACTTAAGGGGGTCAAAAGGGGGGCTCATTTTTGAGGATACCTATATCTCAAAAACCAAAGATGTTACAGATGTGAAAATTGGCATTTTGAATCTCCTTTAAAAATAAAGAAATAAAAATTTTTAACATTTCCTGATAAACCACTTAAAGGGGGGTCAAAGGAGGGGGGGCTGATTTATGAGGATACCTATATCTTAAAAACCAAAGATGTTACAGACGTGAAAATTGGTATTTAGATTCTCCTTTAAAAATAAAGAAACACATGTTTTAAGATTTCTCAAAAATCCACTTAAAGGGGGGTCAAAAGGGGGCTGATTTATGAGGATACCTATATCTCAAAAACCAAAGATGTTACAGACATGAACATTGGTATTTAGATTCTCCTTTAAAAATAAAGAAATACGAATTTTTACATTTCATGAAAACCTCTTAAAGGGGGTTCAAGGGAGGGGGGCTGATTTATGAGGATACCTATATCTCAAAAACCAAAGATGTTACAGATGTGAAATTTTGTATTTATATTCTCCTTTAAAAATAGAGAAACACTTGTTTTAACATTTCCCGAAAAATCCACTTAAGGGGGGTCAAAAGGGGGTGATTTATGAGGATATGAGGATACCTATATCTCAAAAACCAAACATGTTACTCATGTGAAAATTTGTATTTACATTCTCCTTTAAAAGTAAAGAAACACGTGTTTTAACATTTTCCAAACATCCACTTAAGAGGAATCAAAAGGGGGGGGGTGATTTATGAGGATAGCTATATCTCAAAAACACAGACATTAAAATTGGTATTTAGATTACGAGAAACACAGAGAATTAACAAAACCTCAAGAAATTAGTGTCAGTGAGTGTGCAACCAAACGGCAAACACGTGACTACACATGTTGTTGCAAGTGGTCGGGTTTTTCACTATTTTTTACAAATCACAAATCCACGCGAGTGAAGCCGCGGTCAACAGCTAGTTTATTATATAGGACTCCTAGAAAGCTGTAGTAGTGAAGCTGGATAGGCTGTTTGTGAATCTTCCCCAATAGCTCAGATTCTAAAAAACTAATATCACACAGAAAAATGTTCCATAACATCACAACTCGAAAACTGTGTAATTTATAAAGATTTTGTCGAAATCATTGTATATTTACGTTACATGAGTTTCCCTCTTGATCTATCAATCTATTGGAGCTGGTATCTATGAATTGCCTGCTTACAGATTACATTGAATAACACAGTATTTAAAGGAACATGAAACCCAACATTTGCCTTTCATGATTCAGACAGAGTATACAATTGTAACCAACTTTCTAATTTACTTTTTTATCATATGTGCTTTATTTTCTTGGTATACTTTGTTGAAGGAGCAGCAATGCATTACTAAGAGCTTGCTGAACACACAAGGTGAGCCAATGACAATAGGCATATGTGGGACTGTGCAGACACCAAAAATGCAGCTAGCTCCTAGTAGAACATTGCAGCTCTGGAGCAAACCTAGGTATGCTTTTGAACAATGAATACCAAGAGAATTATCGACCTATTAAACCACTACTAGAATCTAAGAAAAAAGACAATGTTTCAGGTCAGCTATTGGCCTTTAGTCATGGTCGTGTTATGACTAAGGGCCAATAACTAGCCTGAAACTTTGCCTTTTTTCCTTTGACCCTAATGTAGTAGTACAATAAAGATCCATTTTAATCCTATTTTAATCAGTTTTTTGGGTTTTTTTTTTGTGCATTGCAAGTGGCAAATCCTATATTTAATGCCTTGATATTTGCGGGTGCTGTGTTAATTTTTTTGTATTTTTTGACTAGTTTTTTTTTCTACATTTTTTGTGGTGGCTTAATACAAGGGAACCAGAGAAATATTTTTTCTGCATCTCTCCAATATAACTTATTTTACTTGAATAGCTCAGCTACATTTTATAACTTAGGGCCTAGGGGAAGTCATATCATTTTTAGGAGATTCGCTTTTGAAGGATGCATATTTTGACTTTAGGAAGTTTTCTTATTCTTCAATAGGATT
The DNA here is from genome assembly GCF_027579735.1 of Bombina bombina. NCBI lineage: Eukaryota > Metazoa > Chordata > Amphibia > Anura > Bombinatoridae > Bombina > Bombina bombina. The sequence continues at coordinate 1,099,905,869 of NC_069501.1, forward strand.
AGAGACTACACCACAGGTTAAAGTATTGTCACTCTGAACGCAAAGAAAGAGGCTCACCAGTATAAATAAAATGCTTGTTGTTGAAAAGAGCTTCAAGCAGTATGATTGATCTATTTAAAAGGATACGTTTAAAAAAAAAAGGCTGCAACTTAGGTTATTCGTTTTCAAAGTACACAGATCACAAAGGAAGGATTTTGCTAGATTTCATTGCAATGAAGAAACATGTTCTAAAGGTTACTGACAAATATGAAAGAACATACTAAGAATACTAATAGCAATCAAGATGCTACACTGTTGTTTTTTGCCTGGAGAACGTGAATACATAGATGATTTTGTTGTATATTGTATATTGAAATAATGTCACACAATTCTGCGCGTTTTAACAGGAAAATATTACAAATTATTTTTTAGGGGGATACAAACATTTCAACGTGTATTTTTAAAAAGTAAAAGAGTTGTTAGTGACAAACATTACATTTTTGTACACATTTATGAGGCATGTAGGATTTTTCAAATGCACTGAATCATCTCTAAAACACATTTCAACAAACCTACATGTCAGGGTGTTCATGTACCTTAAATCTGAGCTTGGCACATGGAGTCTCCAAGCTACCACTGTAATCCTTTAGGCCATGTTTGAGAACCACAGCTCCCAGCATGCCACAAAGGCATAGAAGAGTTTCAGTTCCATTAAGTGCGTGTGTGTGTGCTCCCTGTAAGAACATATGAATATTTTGTGTCTTCCTGGGTCAATATTCTGCAATATTAGTCTACCTGGGAGCTTATATGCATTTCTGCACTGTATCATTTACCCAGGAATCATGTTTTTTGTTTGTATTTTCACTCTCACCAGATTCTGAATGTTGCTTGCCCTTTTGATCACAGATAAAATGCATGTTGTTGGACATATATAAAATACCCTATTAGGAGTCTTAGACAAAAACTTTGTGGTTTATTTTAATCCAAAATGATTCTCATGGGAAGTGCATTGCATGGCTTTTTACAGAGTTTTCAAATTCTATGTTATTTCAATTCATTGGAAAGCTTTATTATAATCAACTTATCACAACCTTTATAAATATAATTGTGGTACAGTAACATCTTCTATACCTTGCATGAGGACAATTTGTTAGTGGTTGCTGAAGCCGTTTGAAAACAATTTTCTACAACTTTTCAAACAATTTATTTTAAACATTTTGGCCTGTTTTGAGTAGAAAATCTTTGTTGTTTGCACAACATTTTTTGTGTATGATCATTTCACATATTAACTGTAAACACCATCCATTGGTGGTTTATCAAATATGTAGAGACATTGGTTAAAATCACAGTTTTAAACTATGAATATTATACGCAACCTAAATATGGATATTACAATGTTTATCTGTGTATACAATATTGTTTATTATAAAAAGAATTCAAAATAATATGACAAAATTATTATTATTATTTAAGTGAAAAAAACAAGCATTCAGACACAAGGTAGCCATCACCAATATTGAATTTATTAGCCAAACTGTTTTGATTTAGCTTCTATGATCTTTGTTAAAAATCTGTTTGAAAAGTGCCTTGGAATGCTCTGATTTTATAGTTTATTGATGAAACTTGAAGTTCCATAACTAGTAGTATTAGTGAGTATTAAAATTTGTATTATCTGTAGATGTCAAAAAAGTAACCTGAAAATTAATATAGAAAACGGAAGAGTAAAGAACAAAGATTCATCATTTCCTCCTTTTTCCTGTTTCTCATTTCCTCCTTTTTCTTGTTTCTCATTTCCTGAGGAGCACCATGAAGACTTTGCCTTAGATTCACAAATACTAGAATTTCACCAATTTCTATCTTATTCTGTGACCTCCGTTCACTACAGTGCACTCATCTATCCATTCTTTAACATACAGAATTTAAAGTGAAGGTCAATTTCAATTAATTAGTGCCCGGTTTTTAATAAATGACGAATCCGGCTTCCTCCAATCACGGCTTCCCCCCCCCCGGGGGAATCATGGCCTGAGGCAACGCTGTGATTGGAGGAAGCCGGATTCGTCATTTTGGACTCGCGAAGAGGGCATGCGACGGGCAGAGGAATCACTGCAGAGGCTGTCAGGATTAAAAGGTGAGTTTTTAAAGAAAACAAGTGAAATGTCATGATTAATTAAAGTGCCCTTGTTTTTAATAGGATTATTAAAAACCAGGCACTAATTCATCAAAATTGACCTTTACTTTAAAGAATAATTAACTAAGACCTAGATTTGGAGTTTGGCGTTAGCCGTGAAAACCAGCGTTAGAGGCTCCTAACGCTGGTTTTAGGCTACCGCCGGTATTTGGAGTCACTCAAAATAGGGTCTAACGCTCACTTTTCAGCCGCGACTTTTCCATACCGCAGATCCCCTTACGTCAATTGCGTATCCTATCTTTTCAATGGGATCTTTCTAACTCCGGTATTTAGAGTCGTTTCTGAAGTGAGCGTTAGACATCTAACGACAAAACTCCAGCCGCAGGAAAAAAGTCAGTAGTTAAGAGCTTTCTGGGCTAACGCCGGTTTCTAAAGCTCTTAACTACTGTACTCTAAAGTACACTAACACCCATAAACTACCTATGTACCCCTAAACCGAGGTCCCCCCACATCGCCGACACTTGAATCAGCCAATCAGAATCAAGTTCAATCCGATTGGCTGATCCAATCAGCCAATCAGATTGAGCTTGCATTCTATTGGCTGATCGGAACAGCCAATAGAATGCGAGCTCAATCTGATTGGCTGATTGGATCAGCCAATAGGATTGAACTTGATTCTGATAGGCTGATTCCATCAGCCAATCAGAATATTCCTACCTTAATTCCGATTGGCTGATAGAATCCTATCAGCCAATCGGAATTCGAGGGACGCCATCTTAGATGACGTCCCTTAAAGGAACCGTCATTCTGCAGTTGGACGTCGCCGGAAGAAGATGGGTCCGCGGTGGAGGTCTTCAGGATGGAGCCGGTCGTCATCGGATGAAGATAGAAGATGCCGCTTGGATCAAGATGGTTGCCGGTCCGGATCGCCTCTTCTTCCCGGATAGGATGAAGACTTTGGAGCCTCTTCTGGACCTCTTCAGCCACCGGATAATGGATCGCCAACCCCCGCTTGGGTTGGATGAAGATTTTGGAGCCAGGACGGATCGGTGATACCTGGTGAGGTGAAGACAAGGTAGGAAGATCTTCAGGGGCTTAGTGTTAGGTTTATTTAAGGGGGGTTTGGGTTAGATTAGGGTATGTGGGTGGTGGGTTGTAATGTTGGGGGGGGGTATTGTATGTTTTTTTTTACAGGCAAAAGAGCTGAACTTCTTGGGGCATGCCCCGCAAAGGGCCCTGTTCAGGGCTGGTAAGGTAAAAGAGCATTTAACTTTAGTAATTTAGAATAGGGTAGGGCATTTTTTATTTTGGGGGGCTTTGTTGTTTTATTAGGGGGCTTAGAGTAGGTGTAATTAGTTTAAAATTGTTGTAATATTTTTCTTATGTTTGTAGATATTTTTTTATTTTTTGTAACTTAGTTCTTTTTTATTTTTTGTACTTTAGTTAGTTTATTTAATTGTAGTTATTTGTAGGTATTGTATTTAATTGATTTATTGATAGTGTAGTGTTAGGTTTAATTGTAGGTAATTGTAGGTATTTTATTTAATTAATTTAATGATAGTATAGTGTTAGGTTTAATTGTAACTTAGGTTAGGATTTATTTTACAGGTAATTTTGTAATTATTTTAACTAGGTAACTATTGTACCTGGTTAAAATAATTACAAAGTTGCCTGTAAAATAAATATTAATCCTAAAATAGCTACAATGTAATTATAATTTATATTGTAGCTATATTAGGATTTATTTTACAGGTAAGTATTTAGCTTTAAATAGGAATAATTTATTTAATAAGAGTTAATTTATTTCGTAAGAATAAAATTATATTTAAGTTAGGGGGGTGTTAGTGTTAGGGTTAGACTTAGCTTTAGGGGTTAATCCATTTATTAGAATAGCGGTGAGCTCCAGTCGGCAGATTAGGGGTTAATAATTGAAGTTAGGTGTCGGCGATGTTAGGGAGGGCAGATTAGGGGTTAATACTATTTATTATAGGGTTAGTGAGGCGGATTAGGGGTTAATAACTTTATTATAGTAGCGCTCAGGTCCGCTCGGCAGATTAGGGGTTAATTATTGTAGGTTGCTGGCTGCGACGTTGTGGGGGGCAGGTTAGGGGTTAATAAATATAATATAGGGGTCGGCGGTGTTAGGGGCAGCAGATTAGGGGTACATAAGGATAATGTAAGTAGCGGCGGTTTACGGAGTGGAAGATTAGGGGTTAAAAATAAAATGCAGGTGTCAGCGATAGTGGGGGCGGCAGATTAGGGGTTAATAAGTGTAAGGTTAGGGTTGTTTAGACTCGGGGTACATGTTAGAGTGTTAGGTGCAGACGTAGGAAGTGTTTCCCCATAGCAAACAATGGGGCTGCGTTAGGAGCTGAACGCGGCTTTTTTGCAGGTGTTTTTTTTTTCAGCTCAAACAGCCCCATTGTTTCTTATGGGGGAATCGTGCACGAGCACGTTTTTGAGGCTGGCCGCTTGCGTAAGCAACTCTGGTATCGAGAGTTGAAGCTGCGTTAAATATGCTCTACGCTCCTTTTTTTGAGCCTAACGCAGCCATTCTGTGGACTCTCAATACCAGAGTTATTTTTATGGTGCGGCCAGAAAAAAGCCGGCGTTAGTTTTTCGGGTCGTTACCGACAAAACTCCAAATCTAGCGGTATGAAAAATGGAAACTGTGAATAACATTCCAGTGTTAGTGAATATAGGGAAGTATATGTACATAACTCATTAACATGTCCTGCACATATGTAAGCTACTAGAAATACACCATAAGACAACACAAAAATAAACATACAAAGAAGATTGCAATCCCTGCTTTTATGCTCTTTTTATAAGACATTGTGGATTTTGGGGTGGAAATTAATTTGATAGCAGGGGAGGGAATAATTGTCAGTAAATGCATAAACAGTTATGGTAGTCAGCCTCTAATTACTATAATCAGTGCTGGGGTACTGGAAAAATCAACAGATCTCCCAGTATATTGGGATTAAATTAGATTGGCAGTACTGGAAAAATTTTGCAGGAAATGTTACATTCTATAGATTCTACAGCTTTTTATAAAATCATCATTTTAGTTTCCTTTTTCATTATTTTAACAAACCTAGGGGTTGATTCCAATCGCTCTCACACCTCGAAAGGTTACATTATAATTATTTTGAATTAACCCCTTGTGCGTTACGTAAAGTAAAATATCATTTAGACGTGTTTGATTAACCTATTGTAACCCAAATCCATCCTTATCACTGGTAAACAATATAAATGCCATTTGTATATAGGCATGATAGTTATACTGGACATGCTTTTTCAATGATTATATTGACACTTTTAATATTAAAAAGTTTTTTTTCATAATTTCCAATTATTGATTGAGAAAACACAGATTTTCGGATCAGCAAGATATACATCTGAAATGAAGAAGAGTACAGGGAAGTGGACACAACTTATCCCAACTTCTTAAACAGGATTTTAACAGTTCTCACACTATAAACCATCAAACTACTAAGATACAAGGTTTCCTCCATTGCAATAATTCAGTTGTAAAATTTTTGCCACAACTGGAAAATCGCACTGTCAAGAACGGCTTTGTCTTTGCGCAATTTCTACTACTGTGACTAGATTATGACACAAGGTTATGGATATTGTAAATTACGTTAAAAAAAAAAAACAGGATTGTTGCACCTTCTATTTTTTTTTTATCTCAGTCGCAAACAAACAAGACGGAATGGGAAACGAAGAAATTCCGGTCACAAAAGATGCAATCACTTTTGAAATTAAAGTATGTGTGTGTGTGTGAATGTGAGTGTGTGTATGTGTGTATGTCTCTGTGTGTGAACATTTATTTTGGAAATGGCATAAAAAAAATCACATTACTCCTTGACCAAAAAATATTATGGTCAGAAAAAGGCCTAACACTTTGTAGAATTGTAAGTGCCTATTGCAGCACAAAACCTAAATACCCCACTGAGTATTGATGAATAGGTCTTTAAGGAATCTAGAATTAAAATACCACTATAAAATGTTGCCTATGGCCATTTCAGAATGTCTTGCACAAAGTAATATAATAGAATTATTCTAAATTGTCTTAGGGTACTTGCAAATATGTCAAAAATGCCTATTTAGGACTTTATCAAGTGTCTTTAGGAGTCAGCAGTGTGTTAGGTGTTCTATAAGTGTAATATAGTCTTGAAAACATGTTGAAAAGTACCAAAATTGATTGTAATAGACAAAAACTTTTTGGCTCCATGTTAATGATGTAGGTGGGTAATACAGTAAATGTACAAGATGTATATACAAAAAGCAAAATCACACAATGGCTGCAAACATTGGGTTGGACAATCATGTTTCATGTCAATGTTTCTGCAAAATGGTGATCTTTCAGATTAATTTGTTTACATTAAAGCTCATTAAGATATTTGTTCTAACTACGTCAGTCATGCATAGCAATTAATAGAATGTTTAGAGAATGCTTTAACTAATGTAACAGGTTTTGTCAAATGTCAGTACTATCCATCTGGTTTTAATGCTTAAATTCTGGTTTGTTGTAAACATTGCAGACAACAACGAAAGCATTAATAATCAAGTGCACAAACCTCCTACTTCTGACGCAAGGAAAGTAATTATTTTTGTTTATTTGGCTATTTTCCCAGGCTTAATTAAAACAAATATTGCAAATACAAAGTATGATGTAGCAGCCACAGAAACTGCCATAACTCTTTTTTTATGTAGTTCAGTTCTAGGCCTCTATTACATATGCAGCGTCGCCCGCAAAATCCTCCGCCGCCAGTTTTTACACGATTTTGGTATTACATATACGGTGTAGCATACAAGTTACGCGCGTATATTTCACCCTTCGCTTGCAATTATTACTCCCATAGGCTAACATGGGACCGCGTCGTAAATCGGTATTGAATATCCAGCGCAAGGCCTTTCGTGGCGAAATTTGTATTTATGCTCATTTCTGGACATCGCTAGTTTATCCGACTTACAGCACTTTAGGAACTGCCGGCGGGGTATATGTAAAACCTTGATGTGCGAGGTGAAATTACGGCTGGCGCAGGTTCCCACGCTTGCGCTGAAACCTGCGCCATATATTTGATCGCGCCCCTAGATGTAATTCCTATTTATCAATGCTCTGTCAATTAGAAATGTTATATATTGCACTATGAATAGGATTGTGATGAGAGATTTATTTGTACATTAAGGGCCAGATTACAAGTGGAGCGCTAAATATCGTTTTCAATAAAGCGATATTTGCGCTCCACTGTGTAAAACCAATGCACGCTAATGTGCGCTGGTATTACAATATCACAGCAATGCGAACATGACCTTGCATTCGCTTTGCTAAGAAGCATTGCGCTCATGAGAGCGCTCTTCCATGGGCTCCAATGGGAGTCTCGTTCTATTGCCGTCAGAGAACGGGGTATACATTTTAACACATAAATATACTGTATATATATATATATATATATATATATATATATATATATATATATATATAAGCACCCCACTCCCACCCCACTCCTGCCTAGTGCAGTTGTTTTTTTTATTAATGCTAGATATTTTTTTTAATTAAAAACTAAAATGCCCCCTATTTTGAGGGCATTCAGGGCACTTTTAGGCCTAGATTTAGAGTTGGGCGGTAGCCGTGAAAACCAGCGTTAGAGGCTCCTAACGCTGGTTTTAGGCTACCTCCGGTATTTGGAGTCATTAAAAAAAGGGTCTAACGCTCACTTTTCAGCCGCGACTTTTCCATACGCAGATCCCCTTACGTAAATTGCGTATCCTATCTTTTCAATGGGATTTTTCTAACTCCGGTATTTATAGTCGTGTCTGAAGTGAGCGTTAGAATTCTAACGACAAAACTCCAGCCGCAGAAAAAAGTCAGTAGTTTAAGAGCTTTCTGGGCTAACGCCGGTTCATAAAGCTCTTAACTACTGTGCTCTAAAGTACACTAACACCCATAAACTACCTATGTACCCCTAAACCGAGGTCCCCCCACATCGCCGCCACTCGATTAAATTTTTTTAACCCCTAATCTGCCGACCGCCACCTACGTTATACTTATGTACCCCTAATCTGCTGCCCCTAACACCGCCGACCCCTATATTATATTTATTAACCCCTAACCTGCCCCCCACAACGTCGCAGCCAGCTACCTACAATAATTAACCCCTAATCTGCCGACCGCAAAGCGCCGCCACCTACGTTATACTTATGTACCCCTAATCTGCTGCCCCTAACACCGCCGACCCCTATATTATATTTATTAACCCCTAATCTGCCCCCCTCAACGTCGCCTCCACCTGCCTACACTTATTAACCCCTAATCTGCCGAGCAGACCGCACCGCTATTATTATAAAGTTATTAACCCCTAATCCGCCTCACTAACCCTATAATAAATAGTATTAACCCCTAATCTGCCCTCCCTAACATCGCCGACACCTAACTTCAAACATTAACCCCTAATCTGCCGACTGGAGCTCACCGCTATTCTAATAAATGTATTAACCCCTAAAGCTAAGTCTAACCCTAACACTAACACCCCCTAAATTAAATATAATTTTAATCTAACGAAATTAATTAACTCTTATTAAATAAATTATTCCTATTTAAAGCTAAATACTTACCTGTAAAATAAATCCTAATATAGCTACAATATAAATTATAATTATATTATAGCTATTTTAGGATTAATATTTATTTTACAGGTAACTTTGTATTTATTTTAACCAGGTACAATAGCTATTAAATAGTTAAGAACTATTTAATAGCTAAAATAGTTAAAATAATTACAAATTTACCTGTAAAATAAATCCTAACCTAAGTTACAATTAAACTTAACTCTACACTATCAATAAATTAATTAAATAAAATACCTACAATTACCTACAATTAAACCTAACACTACACTATCAATAAATTAATTAAATACAATACCTACAAATAACTACAATGAAATAAACTAACTAAAGTACAAAAAATAAAAAAGAACTAAGTTGCAAAAAATAAAAAAATATTTACAAACATAAGAAAAATATTACAACAATTTTAAACTAATTACACCTACTCTAAGCCCCTAATAGAATAACAAAGCCCCCCAAAAATAAAAAAATGCCCTACCCTATTCTAGATTACTAAAGTTCAAAGCTCTTTTACCTTACCAGCCCTGAACAGGGCCCTTTGCGGGGCATGCCCCAAGAAGTTCAGCTCTTTTGCCTGTAAAAAAAAACCATACAATACCCCCCCCCAACATTACAACCCACCACCCACATACCCCTAATCTAACCCAAACCCCCCTTAAATAAACCTAACACTAAGCCCCTGAAGATCTCCCTACCTTGAGTCGTCTTCACCCAGCCGAGCCAAATTCTTCATCCAAGCGGAGCAAGAAGAGGTCCTCCATCCAGTAGAAGTCTTCATCCAAGCGGGGCAGAAGAGGTCTTCCATCCGATTGAAGTCTTCATCCAAGCGGGATCTTCTATCGTCATCCATCCGGAGCGGAGCGGCAGGATCCTGAAGACCTCCGACGCGGAACATCCATCCTGGCCGACGACTGAACGACGAATGACGGTTCCTTTAAATGACGTCATCCAAGATGGCGTCCCTCGAATTCCGATTGGCTGATAGGATTCTATCAGCCAATCGGAATTAAGGTAGGAATATTCTGATTGGCTGATGGAATCAGCCAATCAGAATCAAGTTCAATCCGATTGGCTGAACATCCCTTGAAATTAAAATTTATTTTCTTCTGTCAAATTCATACTTATACATTCTGCTTAAAGGAAAATTGTACTGTAAAATTATTTCCCCTTAATATGTTTCTAATGACTTGTTATAACAGTTGCAAAATAAAAAAGGTATCGGAATTTGCTCATGTAGGTTTATTTTTGTATATAACATCGCTGGCCTTGCTGATCGAAAACACAAACCATTTAAATGAACTGAGCTTACAGAAAGTGCAGGCATCCTTATATCTATGTCTATATAAACACATGCCTCCTTATCTTATCTCTTTGTCTATACACAAGGGTGGATACATTGAGGCAGCAATTTTATAATTTACATTTTAGCATATGTCATTCCCACCTATCCCAACTTGGCTTCTGATTATTCTTGTTTACATAGCTATTCTTTAGAGAATACAAAAGTATTCATATTTTAAGTATAGGAAATGGTTTTAACAGGCAAAATCAGCTGTTACAAATAATAAAATAAAGGTAGAAGAGTTATTTGTAAACAAGTTATTACACTCCATCAGAGGGAGAAACATATACACTACAATATCCCTTTAAATGTACTAATAATTTGAATAAAAGCTTCAGAAATATAAAATGTTGTTTTTTGTTTCTTCCATTTTAATCTGAAATAATAACACACTGTTTAATTGTTGACAAAATAACTTTGCTTTTATCTATTTCAAATAAAACAGAAAAAAAATGAAGGTAAATTTGCATAGTACAATTAATTTACCTAGCACCAGAGACTGTACTAAATTAATCACAGTGTAGATGCCAGATTGTGGTGGTATCAGTATACATCACTAAATGACTTTGAGCAAGGGAATTTAAAAAAAAAATGTCAAGGTTGAGAAGCTGAATGGATTATAAAGACTATTTTATGATTAGAATCTGAGAGTACTGGTAGACTGATAAATACATACCAAGCGTTTGGCAGCATATCTACTGTAATACTGAGCGAAATTCAGCAACTTGGGAGTAACATAAAGATTGATAATGGTTGTTGATGTCCTTGAATGTGAATAAGAAAAAAGTAAGCTTTATTCACAGAAATAGATGCATGCTGGTGCATTTTATGAATCACTGTACCCTGAATACAGTAGTTTACTGCTATGATAATAACGTTATTCATAAAAGTAAAAAAAGGAATATTTCTGTTTAATATCCTAGTGTTGTACAATAATACGTACAATTGTTAATTAAAGTTTTAAGCTTGCAAATGTTTGTCTGTTTAAATTCAAGTTTGTAGCTCAGATTATTTATTTAACATGACTATTTTTGATTGACTGTTAGTAATGTATCGTTGATTTATTTACAGTGAGGAGACAATGTACTGAACAGCTGCGGGAACAAAGTGCTAGATTACGAGTGGCGCACTGTTTCGCGCAAACGATATCGGGTTAATCATGGTTGTGCATGTGTCAGAATGAGCATACATATTACAAGTTGAAAGTAATGGTGAACACGTGAGTGCAACCGCGATTTACACTTGTCAGGTTATCATGTCTTCAGAGTTATGGTTAACTTTTATGCAAGACAAAAAAAGTGGACAGAAATACTTCAACAATACATTTTAAAAATATAAAGTTATAAGGGCTCAAAGATATGAGGTCTTAGGTGTTAGAAAAAAAACAGTGAGGAGACAATGTACTGAACAGCTGCGGGAACAAAGTGCTAGATTACGAGTGGCGCACTGTTTCGCGCAAACGATATCAGGTTAATCATGGTTGTGCATGTGTCAGAATGAGCATACATATTACAAGTTGAAAGTAATGGTGAACACGTGAGTGCAACCGCAATTTACACTTGTCAGGTTATCATGTCTTCAGAGTTATGGTTAACTTTTATGCAAGACAAAAAAAGTGGACAGAAATACTTCAACAATACATTTTAAAAATAAAAAGTTATAAGGGCTCAAAGATATGAGGTCTTAGGTGTTAGAAAAAAAACGGCAAATTGCTTTAACATAGAGATACATACATACACATTATGAAAGAGAAAAAGGACCAATGGCACTATTTGTCTATGCTAGTTACCCCTATATTACCCACAAATCGAACTGGACACTGTCCCTATAATTTATTAACGGGATAGGAGAGGTGCTATGTAGTAATACAGTTAACAGTACCAACCCAAGAGAGGCGGAGGGGCCAAATGCTTGGACAAAAAAGAGAGAGAGACTACATATATAGCATGCTATATATATATGTAATCTTTTTTGTCCAAGCGTTGGCCCCTCCGCCTCTCTTTGGTTGGTACTGTTACATACATACACATCTCTAAACATGTAAATGTATGTGTGTGTGTATATATATATATATATATACTGTATATATATTTGTGTGTGTGTGTATTTATAGATATATATACACTATATATATGTGCATTGGAGTCCTTGTCAAGTAGATGAAAACATAGAAAATCATATTTATGCAAAATTCATTGTTAATAAAGTGTATAACATAGGGGAATATGTTCTAAGTATTTTTAAATAGATATTCCTATACATCTAAGCATATATAGGTAGAGATTATATATATATATATATATATATATAAATCTTTATGAATAAATAGAACATATTCTGCGATGTGAAGAACATTGGAATGGGAAATATTCATATTTTCATGTTAAATTGAGAAAATACGATTGGTTTGCGCGCGAGTAGGGTGCTATGGCTTTTTACACTTTTTTTGCTCCATTGACTTCTATGAGGGAATATTTTAACACGGCAGCGATATTCTATGCGGCTTATTGCGCATGTTACTTTTTACTTCAAACTTGTAATACACATGCAGTTAACACTCGTGTAGGAGCAATAAATTAGACTCCACTTGTAATCTAGCCCAAAATAAGAATTTTCACTAAAAGTGATATTAAAAAAAGCTTTCCTTTACAATTGACTACTATATTATCATTAGAGCAGCAGGCATTTAGCAAGTACTCATCTATTTATTTTATTAATTGTATTCATAGCAGATCAGAAATGTGGACCTGAATATATTTTAGCCAGAACCTGAGAAATATGTATATAAGTATAAGTAAAAAAAAATGGTTTCCTTTCTATAAAACTGAGAAAAGCTTTTGCACATACTGGGCTCAAAACTGAGCAAACCTTTTAAGCAATAGGACTGGGAAAATGTACACCAATCATGGAGAACTACTCAAATGCTACTCCATCCAAGCTTTGAGCTGGCATTACTTTTCACTCAGGTATTGATATAACTGGTTAATCACACATCACATCATAAATTGCACTGCCAATAGCATCGCATAACACATGACATCACCAATGGCATCACCAATTTTAATTAGACTGTCATCCTGTAACTGGAGAAAATATAGCAGATAAATGAGAACATCTGTTCATCTTTGTTTGCAACATGGAACTAAATAGATAACTTTACCTCTTGACTCACAACTGTTTTACTGTTACGTTAACCTAAAGTGATATTTTGCAGACTTTATAATAGTAACTGTGATGATATAACATGGCGTATCATACTCCAACATATCAAAGGCAATAAAACACCTTGCGAATTAGTATATTTCTAAAAACTATAATGAATAATGAATGAATAATTAGCATATCTTGCAAGTGTGACACTGAGAATGGTGCCCATTAATACAACATATAATGACACTAGTGCACAGGATCCATTTCTATCAATATGTTATATCAGATGTTGTTACTGGTACAGCATATGGTCAATTGTCATTAAACTTATTCCATAACACCTGTAATCATACCAAAGACTCTATATTGTGCTCTGCAAATATTACATCAGCATTCAAGAACTGATATTTCACTCAAACTGAACTACCAAAGTACCCTACTAAAATGCTCCTTATCTAACAACAGTAGCAAAATAAAAGGCATTAATAATACAAAATGTATGCAAATAGTATGTATACAAAATAAATGTATATTGCTATCCATGAGTATTTACCTTTTTACCCAGAACTACAACAGATGGAACTTTTTTCAATGTAAAGTTATTGGACTGGCCTTTTATTTCACAAAGAAATCATCATATTACATAAACAAGCAATCAGAGCTTTAGGATGTGTACATATTAATGAGCATGCCAACAAAGTTCAGTTGGATATGGTCTTGATCATATGAGGTAATTAAAATAAAACTGATGATTGTAGTATACAGAAGGAAGACAAACTGTATATTGCTCAGTCTCTCTTCAGATGTTCTAGTGCACATAGTAGTTGGATAAGTTAAAGAGACATTCCAGTCAAAATGTAATTGCACATAGATGAATTACATCTTTAAATAGAACCATATTTGCAATATACAGTACATGTATTTGCAAAAATGCTTCTAGTAAAAGTCATTACTGTTTTAGGCCCCGATATTCAAAACATTGTCAGGCCGACGAGAAACTGCCATACTGGCCTCATAAGGCTCGCAGTCCATCGGTCTGTTGAGAATTTCTAAGAAAAGGGGTGTGGCCAAGCAGTGCCGGCTAACAGGCTTGCCTCTCCCATAGAAGTCAATGGAAGGCCGGGGGAGGCCTATATGAAGTGGGCCTACACAGTGCAGACAGTGCACTCACTGAAACTAAAAATAGATTCAGTGTAGGTACACTCCAAATATTGCCTGTGGGACCTAAGTGTAATACACCTACACTAACTACCTCAGGAGATATAGTCTCACCAGCTGATAGCTCGTGAGACAAACATGGCCACTACCCTCCTCGCAAACTGCACTTTGTTTATTTGAACATATCGATCTGGTGTTGATTTGTCCAAATCAAAGTGCAGCCTACACCCACTTGCACGCCCCGCTATCTCCCGCTGAGTGCCTATAACTTCGTCATGCCTAACCTACACCCCCCTGCACTTAACAATTGACACATTGAGTTATTACCAGATGGTATGAGCACCTTAAGCTCTCTAAGCAAATTATGTGTTTAAAATGCTGGTGCACAGAGCATACTTAAATACACTTGTAAAACAGCTAAATCTTTTACTAGAAGCATTTTTGCTAATAAATGTATATTGCAAAAATGCTTTCAATCAAAACTAAAATACACCTGTGTGTTCCAATGTTAGCTGGAATGTCCCTTTAACCTTATATATATATATATATATATATATATATATATATATATATATAATATATATATATATATATATATATATATATATATATAGTGTATAGTGATCATGTAGGGAATAGTGGATTGTGTGACATGGTGGTTAAACAGAGGCTGATCCATTTTATATAATTGTATGTCTGGGTAAACACAAATGCCATTACATTATTTTTATGTATGTTTTTTGATGCATTTTACTCCTATTTATTTCCTATTTTCAACAACTGAGCACAAATCTTTTTGTTTCAAAATTGGTAACAACATTCATTTAGATATCATTCTAAGATCATACATAGCATTTCTAATAAATAGGAAACTAGAATGAAGAGGTTGATGTTTTGGCATCTAGATGAATGGATTGTATAAAACAGAAAATGTTCTGCATTTCCATTTGAATAGAAAGACAGTAATGAATCGCTATAATCATTACTTTGAGTATCCAGAGTATTAAACATCCAGGTCTCAGGACATGCTTTGCCTTTTAAAGCTACTGACTGATTTTTTTTTTTTAATTGTTTTGGTCGCTTTTTAGTATAATTTTTTAAAAGAGCCAGCACAATTTTCTGCACTTTTTTTTTTCATTATACTTAGTCTTATTTGGTTGTTGAAAACATTGATATATCTCCCAAGTTAGTACAGTGGAAATTAAAACAAGTTAACATTTATAAAAAATGATATCTGACTGAGAAGGGCTCAAAAGTATATATATATATATATATATATATATATATATACACACATGTGTTTATATTTGTATATATGTATGTATGTGTGCACAAATTTACACATATAAACACATAAATACACATGTATTACACATATCTTCACATATAAAGACTATGAGGCCTATTTATCAAAGGTCTTGTGGACCTGATCCGACATTGCGGATCAGGTCTGCAAGACCTCGCTGAATGCGGAGAGCAATACGCTCTCCTTATTCAGCATTCTCTCTCTCTCTCTCTCTCTCTCTCTATATATATATATATATTATATATATATATCTATATATATATATATATATATATATATATACATACAGTTGTATGCAAAAGTTTAGGCATCCCCTGACAATTTCCATGATTTTCATTTATAAATAATTGGGTGTTTGGATCAGCAATTTCATTTTGATCTATCAAATAAGTAAAGGACACAGTAATATTTCAGTAGTGAAATGAGGTTTATTGGATTAACAGAAAATGTGCAATATGCATCAAAACAAAATTAGACTGGTGCATAAATTTGGGCACCCTTGTCATTTTGTTAATTTGAATACCTGTAACTACCTAGCACTGATTAATTGGAACACACAATTGGTTTGGTGAGCCCATTAAGCCTTGAACTTCATAGACAGGTGCATCCAATCATGAGAAAAAGGTATTTAAGGTGGCCAATTGCAAGTTGTTGTTCTCTTTGACTCTCCTCTGAAGAGTGGCAACGTGGGGGCCTCAAAACAACTCTCAAATGACCTGAAAACTAATATTGTTCAACATTATGGTTTAGGGGAAGGCTACAAAAAAGCAATTAAAAAGCAATAGCAGAGATTTAAGCTGTCAGTGTCAACTGTGAGGAACATAGTGAGGAAATGGAAGACCACAGGCACAGTTCTTGTTAAGGCTAGAAGTGGCAGACCAAGTAAAATATCAGAGAGGCAAAGGCAAAGGATGGTGAGAACGGTCAAAAACAGCCCACAGACCACCTCCAAAGACCTACAACATCATCTTGCTGCAGATGGTGTCACTGTGCATCGTTCAACAATTCAGCGCACTTTGCACAAGGAGAAGCTGTATGGGAGAGTGATGCGGAAGAAGCCTTTTCTGCACACGCCACAAACAGAGTCGCTTGAGGTATGCAAACGCACATTTGGACAAGCCAGCTTCATTTTGGAAGAAAGTACTGTGGACTGATGAAACAAAGATTGAGTTATTTGGTCATAACAAGGGGTATTATGCATGGCGGCAAAAGAACACAGCGTTCCAAGACAAACACTTGCTACCCACAGTAAAATTTGGTGGATGTTCCATCATGCTGTGGGGCTATATGGCCAGTGCCGGTACTGGGAATCTTGTTAAAGTTGAGGGTCGCATGGAATCCATTCAATATCAGCAGATACTTGAGAATAATGTTGAGGAATCCGTCAAAAAGTTGAAGTTTCGCCAGGGCTGGATATTTCAACAAGACAACGACCCAAAACACTCTCAAAATCTACTCTAGCATTTATGCAGATGAACAAGTACAATGTTCTGGAATGGCCATCCCAGTCCCCAGACGAGAATATCATTGAAAATCTGTGGGTTGATTTGAAGCGGGTTGTCCATGTTCGGCATCCTTCAAACCTAACTAAACTGGAGATGTTTTGCACGGAGGAATGGTCCAAAATACCTTCATCTAGAATCCAGACACTCATTACAGGCTATAGGAAGCGTCTAGAGGCTGTTATTTCTGCTAAAGGAGGCTCTACTAAATATTGATGATATTTCTATTGGGGTGCCCAGATTTATGCACCTGTCTAATTTCGTTTTGATGCATATTGCACATTTTCTGTTAATCCAATAAACCTCATTTCACTACTGAAATATTACTGTGTCCTTCAGTTATTTGATAGATCAAAATGAAATTGCTGATCCAAGCACCAAATTATTTATAAATGAAAATCATGGAAATTATCAGGGGTGCCTAAACTTTTGCATACAACTGTATATATATATATATATATATATATATACATACACATATATAGTCATATATACATTGGAGCTCTTCTCAGTCAAACAATTTGCCATATATCATATCCCTTTTTAACTCTTTTAAAACTTTATCAATAAAAATATTTTTATTAAAAAAGTGTATATATGAGTAACACTTTATTTTAATATGTTTATGATGTGTTTTGTGATTTTTTTTTTAAACCTTACACTTTACTTCAGGTCTCAAGTCAAGCTAAATATTCTAGAACAGTTTCAGCTTTCGCTTGAGTGGAACCTATAACTTTAAACTTGTAATAGGAGCGCTATTTAGTGCTGCCGCAATCAACATTGAAAGTATAGGTCGGTGTCAATCGTGCTAACCATTCTCTGGTAAATCAGTTTTAACATGGACTTCTATCAGCCAATCGGAATTCAAGGGACGCCATCTTGGATGACGTCACTTAAAGGATCATTCATTCGGGAAGAAGACTTTGTTTAATAAATTTAGTATAATGGAGGCAACATTGGGGGCTGCAGATTAGGGGTTAATAAATGTAGGTAGGTAGCCGTGATGTTAGGGGTGGCAGATTAGGGGTTAATAATATTTAACTAGTGTTTGCGAGGCGGGAGTGTGGCAGTTTAGGGGTTAATATGTTTATTATAGTGGCGGCGATGTCCAGACCGGCAGATTAGGGGTTAATAAGTATAATGTAGGTGTCGGCGATGTCGGGGGCGGCAGATTAGGGGTTAATAAGTGTAAGATTAGGGTTGTTTAGACTCAGGGTTTATGTTAGGGTGTTAGGTGTAAACATAAAATTTGTTTCCCCATAGGAATCAATAGTATTATATAGCAGCGCTGGTATTGGAGTGCGGTATGGAGCTCAATTTTGCTCTGCGCTCACTTCTTGCCTGTTAACGCTGGGTTTATGAAAACCTGTAATACCAGCACTGTAGGAAAGTGAGCGGTGACAATAACGTGCAAGTTATTAACGCACCCCTCATACCGCAAAACTCGTAATCTAGCCATAAGTTAATTGAATCTCTAGATAGGTAATATTTTATGGAAAAAAATAGCATGTCTCTCTCAGTCCCAAGCCATTCAAGTTAAGATAAAAAAATCATTTCACAATCCCCTTTTTATTAGCTCTGATTTGCTAGGAGACTTATATCATATGTTTTTGCTGGGTGAATTCTCTATTATTTCCCATTTAGATGATATAACATCAACCAATTAATATGAGACAAAATCATTTTTCATTATAAATATTTCTGATCTGTAAATGGTATAAAGCCAACCCATGATATAGGAATATTGTTTATGACATACAAATTTGTCTTCCATTTCAGAATGTCGTGTTATGAAGTCTACTTCCTATACTAAACTTCCTACTGTGCCACGTCGGAGTACGACTAAGAGTCCAGGACCATCTAGACGCAGCAAATCTCCTGCATCAACCAGCTCAGGTACATCCAAATCCAAAGCCTTATATTGATCTTTAAATTGTCTCATAACCTAAACGTTCCCTTAAATGCTGAGATAATTAAATACATTGTTTACATTGTAATCACAGCATAATGAATAAGCAGAAGGTTAGATAGATAGATGATAGATGGATAGATGATAGATAGATAGAAATCTATTTTTACAGACATTCATGCAAAACAAGGTAAAAATTAAAACAAATCTTGCTTTGAAAGATTATGTTTTTTACCATTTCTTCCTTGTGTAAATAATGTATTAAATAATTATAATGACCCTTATGTTATGTAAGAGGGCCATAATAATGAATCAGAGTAACCAATATATATACTTATATTATAATGGTTCAAACTCTAAAGAACATTTTCAAAAAAAAGATTTAACTAAGTGTTAATGGTTTGGCCATGAAAAATCTAGTCATAATTTTCATAAATTGTATGTATTTTTCAGCCTTAATCATTGATCTCTAGTGGGCATTTAAGAAAGGCAGAGCCCACACACTCATAACAATCTGTAAAGTAGTGCAGTGGAAAAGCAAAACTCTTATTATTTACAATCTAAATAAATGATTATGTGTGTGGGTGCATTTGTAATTGAATACTGCACAATAAAGGACAACAGTAGCGTAAACAAATGCAGACGTAATCTCCCCAAGCTTTTGTTCTATTCTCTGTAAAGAGAGCACTGACTCATTGCATTTAGATTTCTTTCTGCAGCATAAGTAGACAGAAGAGGGATTCTTGACTGGAGTGTTAGGACATATTAGGATCTAACAGTACTTGGCATGGGAGGAAAGAGCTTAATTGGATGAACAAGAGAATACCTGGAGATCTCAATGAGAAACAGTTAAAAAGGTTTTTTTTTAAAAAAAAAGAACAGTTTGTTAAATATTGAATAGATTCCATTTTTATTAGTCTACATTTTAATTTATAATAAGTAAATAAGTATAAGTAAAACCATTTTCCCCCCATACTTTTTTTTTTTTTTTTTTTAAATATGTAATAAAGAATAAGAAATCTTTGAGAGACACTTTATTTAAAACAAAATGAGTAAGAGGTGTCCAGGTCTGGTTTGCCATAGATAGCTGTTCTTGGATCTCATTACTCATATAATGCCAGACTTCTTGCTTCTCCGGTCACATCAAGACTCTTCAACCTCCAAAAGATAATAGCCAAAAATATTGTAGTAACATCACACAATGGATCACGCCAATGGAAGATACTCACAGGATTTAAAGTGAAGATCAACTTTTAATTACCAGAATCACCAGCAAGACATTGATGAGATACAGCTTAATGCAAATTTATTTAAAACCAAAATGCATAGCAACAGTCCATTGTCTTTCTTCCAGTCTGTTGCAAAATTATCTGCCCAACAACAACTAATAAAAGGTCTAGGATCCTTTTATATAGAGATATGCTGGTAGCAAGGATCGAATAGTGATGGTATCATCACTTAAGTCTTTCAGTCTGTTGCAAAATTATCTGCCCAACAACAACTAATAAAAGGTCTAGGATCCTTTTATATAGAGATATGCTGGTAGCAAGGATCGAATAGTGATGGTATCACTAAGTACAAATGGGATGAGAAGCATTGAAGTGTCTGAATAATGTATGCGTATAGACAGCAATAATCTAAATAAAGCACTGTGGGTGTTACGAAATAAAAAAAAAGTGATAAAAGTGATTTTAAATGTTGAGTTATGGTTTTCAGGTACTGTTTTTCACTAAATATTCTTAAAAGGACATAAGAATCCTTACGGGATCATTCACACCAAAAAAGTATATGCGCCTTTAACCTAAAATTCCTATTTAACTAAAAAATTTAATTTCTTGTCAGACTTGTAAATAATGTCTGTCGAGGAAGGAACCCAGAAGCTGAATGTACACAATCCCTAGGTTTTACCTATGATGTGACCAAGAAGTATTTGGTCAGGGTTCTTGCAATGGAGTCAAAGTCAGAGAAGAAAAATTAGCAGTTTCCAAGGTGAAATTCTGAGATATGGTCAAGAACAGGAAGAGTATATAAGGGCTGAGAAGACGGCATCCAAATTAGAATACGGCAACATCAGCTGATAGATGAGAGGTCAAAAAAGTAGACAGAATTAGCAACAAAATCAGGACACCGTTGTGCAACCAGGAAGACTATCCAATACACGGCAAAAGATATTTACTTGTACTACTAGCTTGTTTATATTGACGTGTCCGTGGAAAGAAAGGCATGTTAACATCAGACAATGGGTAACACAGCAAAAGAAAAAAATATATGAAGTAATGATGACAAAGACATTATATAGATATCAAAATGGTACCAAAGAATGACACACCATAACTAGGGCAAGGGCCCAAACATGAAAAAGTGTGTGTTGCATAGCAACAGTCCACTGCATTAACATTATTGCTGTTATGGAAAACTCTGAAGACACAGCTGGTATCAAATAATAACATAATTTGATCCTATACCCATTCATAAATGTTTAAAAGTTAATTAATTGTATTTGAATTGGAATGCAATGCTGTAAATGTGAACACAGTCATAATTTTAGCTGAGAGGTAGTTTATTTAAATTCAATAACTGTGATTTGGGTGCAAAGTTCAAAATCTCAATACATTTTTACAGATCCCTCCTCTCATTCTGCCTACTGTAACTTTCCCTTGCTATTTATTTCCCAGTTTTTTTAAAGGAATATGAAACCAAAAAATGTACTTTTGTGATTCAAGCAGATCATACAATTTAACAAAAAGTTCTCAATTTACTTGTATTATCAGATTTGCTTAGTTCCCACAGTATTCTTTGTTGAAGAGATAGCTAGGTAGATGTCTGGAGCACTACATGGCAGAAAATAGTGCTGTCATCTAGTGCTCTTGCAAATGGATAAGATTCTTGCAAAACTGCTGCCATATACTGCTCCAGACACGTGCATGCATCTGAGCAAGAGAACAAATAAAACTTGATAATAGAAGTACTTTAGAAAGCTGTTTAAAATTGCATGTTCTATCTGAATCATGAAAGACATTTTTGGGGTTTCATGTCCTTTAAAAAAATAATTAAAAACCTGGGACAAACCAAACTTACCCTGAACATATCCATACCACCACCCATGAATGCCCAAGCCTGACCTTCCTTGCACTGCTCTACCATGGGCTTTCCCAAAACAAAATGGCCAATGTTTTGTTCATTCACATATTCTAAGCATACACATTATTTCTCCCTCTAGGGGAACCTGAGGTATCTTCCATTATGTTTCCCTCCCATATAGGGATGGGCGAATGTGCTGGAAGTGCAATTCGTTTGGTAGAAGGAATAGCCCTGTGGACATTCGTTTTGGAGAATCGAATGTTGATAAGAAGGAAAATCCATTAAAATTCAATATTTGAATGTTATTTCCAATGTTGATTCAAATGTTTCTATTTCGTATATTGCATAATTTGAATATTACATTAAATGAGAGCATTAGAAATACTGTTACAAATATATTGATTTGAATTTTTGGAATTTGAATATTGCATAATTTTAAACAAATTATTTGAATCGAATATTACATTTAGAAATACTATTACATTAAACAAATGTTAGATTGTTGTACAAACATTTGAAATTCAAAATGAAAGAACGAATGTGTTAAAATTTGTTTCATTTTTTGAATGTTGTAAAATATTCACCAATCCCTACTTTCATGTTATTACCTTTCTTCTTCATCCATTTTCGTGACAAAAGCTGTCCTCCATTTAATCTTTTATATCAATCCTGAAACACACATTGAATATCTCCTTTGAAACAGGGCACATTTCTATGATCCCTTAAGCATACAGTTAAAGGGACATACTACTCATATGCTAAATCACTTGACACTGATGCAGTATAACTGTAAAAAGCTGACAGGAAAATGTAACCTGATCATCTCTATATAAAAAAGGAAGATATTTTACCTCACAACTTCCTCAGCTCACCTGAGTAAGTTCTCTGTAAAAACTGCTGTCAAGCTGCAGGTAAAAAATAAAGAAAGAAAGAAATGAACTGCAGCCAATCAGCATCAACAGTGATGAGGTCATGAACTCTTTTACTGTGATCTCATGAGATTTCACTTTCACAAAGCTCAATCCCTTGCCTGTCCCGGGGCAGACATACTGATTAGTTGCTTAAAGTCCTTTACAATGGGATGTGAATTTCTTTTTTACATAGAGATGTTCAGGTGATATTTTCGAGTCAGCTTTTTACAGATATGCTGCATCACTTTCAAGTGTTTCAACATTTGGGTATCATGGCCCTTTAAGACACTTGAACCAGTCTCTCTCTCCAACTTACTCCCTATTTTTATATGCCCTTCCCCAACGAAACTTCTATAAAGCTGTTACTACAGATGCTTTTACTATTATTATTATTAACATTTATTTATAAAGTGCCAACATTTTACTTAGCGCTATTCAAAGGTACACTACATTAGTTAAGGTACAACCAAAGCCCTCAACTGCACTGCTCCCTCCTATATATAAGACCTTGGGGCATATTTATCAAAGTGCGAGCAGACATGATATGATGTAGCGTATCATGTCCGCTGCACATCGATAAATGCCGACAACATAGACTGTCGGCATTTATCATTGCACAAGCAGTTCAGCAGAATACTGCCCCCTGCAGATTCGCAGCCAATCGGCCGCTAACAGGGGGTGCCAATCAACCCGATTGTATTAGATCGGGTTGATTTCTGTCCACCGCCTCAGAGTCTTTAGACCGCTGCTTCATAACTTCTGGACATCAAGCTCCATTTGGAGCTTGATAATTCGGCCCTTTTGTCTCCAGATACTCTTCCTACCGTCCCCTTTGCTATGCTCACAATCTCCTACTCTTCTCCTCTCTTGTTACCTCCCAGTCCTCAAATTTCCATTTGCATCACTTCTCCAGACTGGCTCCCATCTTGTGGAACTCTCTGCCATCGCTCGTCAAGTCTTTCAAGTGCTTCAAGTGCTCCCTAAAAACTCTACTATTCAGGGATGAATACAACCTACATTAACCTTTCCTAACTCCATTGTTATCCCTTTAAACCCATTGTACGCCTATGAGACCAGCTGTATTACCTATATAAGAGCCGACTACAACAGTGCAACTCTAAGCAGGGGACTACAACAGTGCAACTCTCTGCAGGGCCCTTTACCCATTTGATCCCTATAAATGTTATTGTGTATACCGCCTATGTTTATAGCACGGCAGAATCTGTTGGCACTCTACAAATACCTTATAATAATACAAAGGTATGTTACATACATTTTACAAACTTCTTTAACAAACACAAAAAGTTCACAGTGAAGTTTTCTACAAAATGTGAAAAGAGCTTAGTTGTAAAAATGATCTTTTTGACCTATACAATTCACCCTCAAAACAACAGATACTGTAACCATCAGTATAACAAATTACCTGTTTACAGCCAAGTGTAAAGGCCATGGGGCCTATTTATTAACCCCTTAACGATGCATGTCGTACAGGGTACGTCACACACAAACTGGTCTTTAAAGACCAGAGATGTACCCTGTACGACATTAGGGTTTAAAGCGGCTGGAAGCGATCCTGATCGCTTCCAGCCCCTTTCAAGGTATTGCCATGATGCCTTGATATTGAGGCATCACTGCAATACCTTTTTTCCCAAGACCGATGCAGAGAGAGACACTCTGTGGCCCTCTCTGTACCGGTAGTGATGGAGCCGATCGTTGGTGGATGGGAGCATTTGCAGGGAGGCGGGTGGGCGGCCCATCGCTACCCGACATCCGGTTCCTGAATGTGCAATGTGCACGCCGGGTGCCGGGAGCGTGCGGGGGGCCTGCAGGGAGCACGTGCGCGCGATTGCGCAACAACCACTGCCACCAATGAATGGGAGAGTGCAGAGTGGGAGAGAGGGGGATGAAGGGGGGGGATTAATGATCAAAAGGATCTGGGAGGGGGACAGGGAGGGGGTATTGAGGGGGGGGACAGCTACACTACAGAAAAATGTAAATTACATTAAAAAAATTTTAAAAAAACTTTTTGGGGAGGCAAATTGGGTACTGGCAGACAGCTGCCAGTACCCAAGATGGCAGCAAATAGGTAGTGGGCAAGGGTTATAGAGCTGTTTGGGGGATCAGAGAGGTTGGGGGCAAAGGGGGGGTCCATCACAGCTAAACAGAATTTTTTTTTTAAATTAATTTAAAAAAAGCCTTTTATTTTAGTACTGGCAGACTTTCTGCCAGTACTTAAGATTGCGGGGACAATTGTGGAGTGGGGGAGGGAAGAGAGATGTTTGGGAGGGATCAGGGGGTGGTATGTGTCAGGTGGGAGGCTGATCTCTACACTAAAGCTAAAATTAACCCTTCAAGCTCCCTACAAGCTACCTAATTAACCTTGTCACTGTGGTGCGCAGCGGCATTTAGCGGCCTTCTATTTACCAAAAAGTAATGCCACAGCCATAAATGTCTGCTATTTCTGAACAAAGGGGATCCCAGAGAAGCATTTACAACCATTTGTGCCATAATTGCACAAGTTGTTTGTAAATAATTTCAGTGAGAAACCTAAAGTTTGTGAAACAGTTTGAGAAAAAGTGAACGATTTTTTTTATTTGATCGCATTTGGCGGGGAAATGGTGGCATGAAATATACCAAAATGGGCCTAGATCAATACTTTGGGTTGTCTACTAAAAAAAAAATATATACATGTGAAGAGTTATTCAGGGATTCCCGACAGATATCAGCAGGGCCGGATTCATATCTCAGGTGCCTTAAGGCACAAAAACCTAAAGCGCCCACTCCCACCCCCACCCCCCCCAAAAAAAAAATGAAGACTTTTTTTATTATTATTTAGGACAACCAAAAATAAATATTAGATGTAAAATTACATTTACCCTTTTATGGAGATACACAAATACACACACCATTTGCAATATTTGTTGTAATGGAAGCTACACCAAAAATCAATATTCACTTGACTCAAATGGCCATACCATTTCTATTATGTATAACAAAAACAAATCATGTTAAACTTTTAATGCAAAATATTCTAAAGAAACCCCTATTTAAAGGGACAGAAAAATGTGACAGTTTGCTAGGGCATTTTATTATTGCACTAGTGCTTGCACAGAAGTGTTAAACACATAGTCAATGTCAGTTCTGAGACAGCGATACACATCTGTGCAGACCCAGATGGGCTCATAGGACATGTTTATTGACAAGCCATTAGTGTATTGCTTTTCTGGAGATGACTATGTGCTTAACATTTTGTTGGAGTTAAACACAGTTTTGTGTAAACAATACCAATATTAAAACTAGCAGCATGCAAGCTCATCAACAACATTTGCAGCCAGTGGAAGAAAATATAAAATGTAGGTATTTTTTCCACTACATGAATGTTGTAGATTATATGTAATCCATGGGTCAACAAATGTGTTTAAAATTAGAAATTCAATTTACCACAAAACACAAACATATCACACTTACTTGATAAAAGAACAGATTAACAATTTTTTATGTGATGTGTGTGTGTATATGTATATATATATATATATATATATATATATACATATACATACACATACATACAAACAAATATGCCATGTGAGTGGTTTACACACATACACATTTTACAGCCTTACAGTCAACAAACTTTGTTGTCAAAGTGCCCTAAAGGCTGTAAATCACAATAGGCAGGTTGTAATAAAGAGCAGAGCAGCTAGTCCCACATAACCTTCACACCTCCAAGACCTTTATAGAACAAAAACATTCATCCTGAAGCAGAATTTAACCCCCTGGCTATCAAAATGCCCTACAGCACATAACAAGTGAATACACTGCAACCCTCTCTGGTAGTCAAGGGTTTAAAGTGCTCTGCTTGTTATGTTGTCATTCTACGCAGCATTAGAAGCCTTGTACAGTCCTAACCTGTTGTTCTGAAGCTTTCATTCCTTCAACAAAAAGTGTCTGCTCTACATCAGCATGGAGCTTGGCTGTGTGAGGCAACAGAAGTACATAAAATAAAAGTGAAACTAAACATGCCTGGCGAAAATGGGAGGGGTTTAGTTTTAATCTTTGCCCCTCTCTCCTTCATGGCTCCCTCAACTGCTGTAACATATTCCCAATGAAACACTCGACTCTGTAAGCACCTGGCAGCACAATTCTTACTAAAATTAATGCTGCCAGGTGCTTACAGGTGCTCACTGCAAGGCGCCTGTAGGCACATGCCTACTGTGCCTAATGGGAAATCCGGCCCTGGATATCAGTGTTCCAATGTAACTATCGCTAATTTTGAAGAAAAAAAATGGTTTGGAAATAGCAAAGTGCTACTTGTATTTATTGCCCTATAACTTGCAAAAAAAGTAAAGAACATGTAAACATTGGGTATTTCTAAACTCAGGACAAAATTTAGAAACTATTTAGCATGGGTGTTTTTTGGTGGTTGTAGATGTGTAACAGATTTTGGGGGTCAAAGTTAGAAAAAGTGTGTTTTTTTCAATTTTTTCCTCATATTTTATAAAAAGAATTATGGTAAATTATAAAATATGATGAAAATAATGGTATTTAATGGCGAGAAAAATGGTATATAATATGTGTGGGTACAATGAGTAAGAGGAAAATTAAGGCTAAACACAAACACTGCAGAAATGTAAAAATAGCCCTGGTCCTTAAGGGAAAGAAACTGAAAAATGGCCTTGTCCTTAAGGGGTTAATGTGCAAGCGGACATGATCCGATATTGCGGATCATGTCCGCCACACATCAATAAATGCCGTCAGTATACGCTGCAGTTATCATTGCACCAGCAGTTCTGGTGAACTGCTGGTGCAACGCCGCCCCCTGCAGATTTGTGGCCGATCGCCCGCCAGCAGGCTGAAGGCTCGCCAGAAACACAGGGCTTCAAGCTCATACGGAGCTTGATAAATATGCCCCCATTTCTCCCTCTCAGTCCTTCTTAATCTATCTGCAGTTTTTGCCATTATTGAATGCTCTCTCCTGCTCCAGACCCTCCAATCCTGTGGTTACCTCTAACCATATCTTTAGCATATCCTTTACTCTTAAATCTTAAATCCTCTTCCCCCCTGTGCTGAGGATACTCAGATATCTCTACACCAGATATACCCTCCTGTGTTCCCACTTGCAGCCTTAGTTGTTGGCCAAGTATCTCATCCATGTTCTCTCCTTCACTAGAGCTCAACATCTCTTTTCTCTTTTTATTATGCATTAAATGTGATTGAAATATAGAAGATGTAAAGGCTTTATAAATAAATAAATACAAATATAAATACTATAAAATAGTAATAATAATCAAGCACTATAACTCAATGTTTACAAAGCACAAATAGTCCCGGTTTCTAATACTGACATTTTTGCTTGCAGAAATAATTCTAGGGTATGGTTTTCTGGTAGTGTGATGATTTATACAAAGGGGCATATCTTTCAAGCTCCAGATAGAGCTTGAGGCCCCGCTGTATAGGTCAAAAAGACCGCTGCTCCATAACCTGTCCGCCTGCTCTGACCAGGCGGACAGACATCGCCGCAATTCAACCCGATCGAGTATGATCGGGTTGATTGACACCCCCCTGCTGGCGGCTGATTGGCCACGATTCTGCAGGGGGCGGCATTGCACCAGCATCTCTTGTGAGCTGCTGGTGCAATGCGGAATACGTAGAGCGTATTTCTCTCCGTATTCAGCGAGGTCTGGCGGACCTGATCCGTACTGTCGGATCAGGTCCGCCAGACTTTGATAAATAGAGGCCACTAGCACTACATTATTATCACCTACAGAAAACAGTGGCAGTGCTTGAAAATGACACAGGTTGAGTGAGTGCTGACCAGAAAACATGCTGCTACACAAAGAGGAAGCTGTTCCGCCGGCACTCTGCTTGTATATTGATCATCTTGACCTTGTGTTCTGTAAGTAAGGCTGCTGCAGTAACTTGCTTGTAAAAATAATTGGACTACAGGAATATTTTACATTAGAATATTGTTTGTATATCACAATTTCCGCAATACAAACAACCACTTTATAAGGTACACTTTTTATGCTCCGCAACATATGTTTAATATCTAACTTTAAAGCATTAAAGGGACAGTCAACACCAGAATTTTTGTTGTTTAAAAAGATAGATAATCCCTTTATTACCCATTCCCCAGTTTTGCATAACCAACACAGTTATAATAATACACGTTTTACCTCTGTAATTATCTTGTATCTAAGCCTCTGCTGACTGCCCCCTTATTTCAGTTCTTTTGACAGACATGCAGTTTAGCCAATCAGTGCTCACTCCTAGGTCACTTTACGTGCATGAGCTCAATGTTATCTATATGAAACATGTGAACTAATGCCCTCTAGTGGTCAACATGTATTCAGATTAGAGGCAGTCTTCAAGGTCTAAGAAATTAGCATATGAACCTCCTAGTTTTAGCTTTCAACTAAGAATACCAAGAGAACAAAGCAAAATTGGTGATAAAAGTAAATTGGGAAGTTGTTTAAAATTGCATGCCCTATTTAAAACATGAAAAAAAAATTTGGACTTGACTGTCCCTTTAAATTATCATACTTATGTATACTTAGGATGACAAAGCGTATTTCTATGTGATTGTCTGTCGCCACATATTTGCCTCCCTAGGCTTATACCTCAGTAACCTGAGTGAGTACATATAGGGCTAGATTACAAGTGGAGCACAACTGATAGCACTTAGTGCATTATCCTTAGTGCAACCTTGGGCAAAGAATAGTGCACAATCTGGTATTATAAGTGAAAATAGTCAAAATTCAACTTCATGATTCAGATAGGGAATGCAATTTTAAACAACTCTCCAATTTACTTTTATCATCAAATTTGCTTTGTTCTCTTGGTATTCTCCTGTTTAAACTTAAATGGACAGTATAGTCAAAATGCGCTTCTTTGATCTTGTCCTCTTGGTATCCTTTGTTGAAATCCACATGTACAAATGGGACCTAGCTGCTGATTGGTGGCTAGGCACATTTGTTTCTTTTCATTGGGTCACCAGACATGCTCAGCTAGCTTCCTATAGTGCATTGCTGCTCATTCAACAAGAGATACCAATAGAATAAATAAAATTTGATAACAAAAGTAAATTAGAAAGTTGTTTAAAATGGTATGCTCTACTGTGAAATAAAACAATTGGGTTTCATGTCTTTTTAAATTGAAACAAATACTGCAGTATTTGCTTTGTACTTTCTGCTATTCCTTACTGGCTGGTAAAGACAACTGCCTCTGTCTTATTGGTCGATAAGGATATGCGTGAAAAGAAAAGAATGACACTAAGAAATAACTACAATGGGAATTTTAAGTAACTGATATGGTAATAGTTTTTCAGCTTTCAGGGGTTAATAAAATGAGCACTGTTGATTGGATAAAAAATAGCTAAGTTGGGTTCTTCTAGGGCTTAAAACTAGTAAAACTTGGGTTTAAACTGACATTGTGTTATCCAACAAAAAGTAGGCTATCCTTTTTCTAAAAGGATTTGGGCTAGATTACAAGTTAGGCGCAAACATTTTTGCACAAGCAATATCGTGTTTCCAACAGCATCGTGATTGCGATTTACGCTTCAATTCTTACCATAATCTCGGAGCTGTTGTTAACTCTTTTAAGAAATTTAAGTGTCACAAAACACATAAAAACAAGTTATAAGGGCTCAAAGATATGAGATCTCGGGTGTTAGAAAAAATAAGCTGCAAAGGGTCTTTAACATAAAGATACATAGCTAAAGATTTATTTATATTTGTGTATATATATATATATATATATATATATGTGTGTGTGTGTGTGTGTGTGCATATGTATTTATGTATTTATATAGGGGCTTAGATGGCTTTCATATTGACTATGCAGGATTCTGATATGTGTTCTTATTATGTACAGGTCTGGACATGTCCGGTAACTCTGTGGCCCACACAATTAATTTGGTTATCATTATGCTTGAAACCTACCCAAGTGGGGGTAGCCCAAGCCTGCTCTGTTGCTACAGGCTTATATATCATGGTTGTTTAAGAAGCTATAGTATGATCCACTGGGTGTATACTGCTGTGTCCTATGACGGTGCTAGCAGCAGGCTTATGGTATTGGTGTGCAGGGGTTAAAGCTATAATCCCGGGGGAGCCTATATGAGCTTCTAACATTGTATCAAGTTGAGGGGTCACGTTATGTCTGAATCGCCAGGCGGTATCACGCCAAGCCTCTTCTTAAATTTTTAGGGGTTACTGCCTTTTCAGCATTGCAGAATTCGCTTGTTTTGTTTTCATGGGGTTGCCTGTATTTTATTTTAAAGTTTAAGTTTGGCATTTTGGTGATGGGTGTATGTATTATTCTTTATTGTATATTGGCAAAATATTGGATGTGTTTTCTTTTTTTCAACAGTCTCTTATTTGTCCTGATGAAGGCTTCCTTGTAAGCCGAAACGTCGACTTATGATTTTTTCTATGTTATCATGATGAAAAATAAATGATATTCTATTTACATAAATCCTGAGAGTGCCCTCCCTTTCCTGTTTTTGTATGTACAGACATATATACACAAATAAACACAAATATGTGACCGATTCAACTCACAGAATCTCAGTATACAGCACTAATATCCCCTCTGCACCAGATTATTTTAACTAGGCTGAGACAAAGGGGCCGATTTATTAAAGTGTGAGCGGACATGATACAATGTAGCGTATCATGTTCGCCGCACATCATACGCTGTCAGCATTTTTCATTGCACAAGCAGTTCTTGTTAACTGCTTGTGCAATGCCGCCCCCTGCAGATTGGCCTCAAGCAGGGGGTGTCAATTAGCCCGAACGTATAGGATTGGGCGGATTGATGTCCGCAGCCTCAGAGCAGGCGGACATGTTATGGAGCAACAGTCTTTAGACCGCTGCTTCATAACTGCTGTTTCTGACGAGCCTGAAGGCTCGCGCGGAAACAGGGACATCAAGCTCCATTCGGAGCTTGATATTTCGGCCCCAAAGTGTTTTTAATATGGTTTGAATGGCAATTGTGTATATGAATTGTAATGACTATCACCACATAAAAGCTATGTTTTACTTTTAATGATAATACAATTTAGCTATACTATAACATTTAAAGGTGTATACAACTTTTTTTAGCCAAGCTCTTTTGGACTAAGTTATCTAAGTAAAAAACTTTCTAGTTTACTACATCCCTCCTCATTTGTGCAGGATTATACATTAGCTAATAATTATTCACCCTCCACTTCTGTGTATTCCAAATATATTGAAGTGCATTGGAGCCCTTTGCAGTTAAGTAGATGAAACCTTTTAAAAACATATTTATGCAATATTCATATTTAATAAAGGTTTTAACTATGTATTTACTGTAAATATTTCACATTCCAATGTTCCGCACATAGGGAAATATGTTCTAAGTATTTCTAAATAGATATTCCTACTGTATATATCTATACCTTTATATAATCATCTATACATTTAAGTATAAATATATATTTGTTTAATAAACCATCAGATATATGTAGAAATATTCAATTAGGAATAAATAGAACATATTCTGTTATATAAAGCAGTGTGTCTTTATTTGGCTTCACAAGCTTGTATCAGATGTCTTAATGAACTAAATATATTGGGGCCAATTTATTAAAGTGTGGAAGGACATGATACGCCCGATCCTATACGATCGGGCTGATTGATTGGTGAACTGCTTGTGTAATGATAAATACCGACAGCGTATCATGTCAGACAGACATTGGTAAATCTACCCCATAGCCTTAAAAATATATTATTGCATGCAATTCCTTCATAATGTTAGCAGTTTAAAAGAAATGACCACTTTTCAATGATGACGTAAAGTACATAGAGAATGGTATTTTGCTTCCATAAATGTAATGGCTTCCTTTAAGTTTAAAGAGAAAAAAAGTGCTTGTAATAGTGCACTTTAGTCATCAACAACTGAGTTTTATGGATTGCCTGATTTTTCAAGTAGTGACTTGAATCAAAAGTTATAATCACAAGCCATTAGATACAACAGCATTGTGCATCACAGATATTTTAGAAGCTACGTTTAAACTTTTGAGTTGTTTTTTACAAATGTAGTCTATATCAAAGAAGATAGAGACTAAAAGAATGCACCTAAGTAGCACTTCAGTTCCTGGAGAGGATATTAATATTAATATGAATCTTAAACAACCATTGTAAGCCAAAGGGTTAAGAGGAAAATTAAACCATAACTTTTATTAAGTCAACATAGGTTAAAAAAATATAATGTGTGAGTGTGTGTACTTTAAAAACACAAAGCAACTTTAATAATCATAGAAGTGGCACTAAGAATTTGGTGGGTAAATTACCTTTAATTTGGAGTATTCTTGGATTATATAAATATTAATTAATGTGAATCTATCTGATGGGTACTTGGCTTATATCCTTTAGTATTGTACACCGTTATAAAATTCAAGATTTAATCATGCAGATATTACCATATACATTTAAGCAACCATTTGTGAGACATAAATAACAGATTGATATCTGTGAAAAATACTTTGTAACTGATATACTGATATAAGTTTGTATTTTCAGTAGTCAGGGTAAGTGAGTCTTTATATAAGGATTATTCACTCCTTCAATTAAATTACTGGATCTCTAATAATTGTAAGTTCACAATGCTGATTGCACTCAGTATTAGTGTATTCTCACTTTTGTTGCAATGAATTCAATTGTTTGTGTGTATATACAATATATAGTAACAGTATATATTTTTTCACTGTTCCATTTTATTCTTCAAAGGTATATCAAAAAATGGCTTGAATAGCCTAGATATGCATATTTTATTAATCATATATACTATATAGTTAAACAATTATTGCAACAAGGTTTTTTTGGTGACTTAAATTTATATATAGCATGTATAGGTGCTTGGTGTACTTTAACACAACTTATCTTGTAGGTTTAAAGTTTGTGTTTTAGTCAGTAGAGGTATAGATATTTCACTGGTTTTCGAACTTGATTGTTTTATACTATGTGGCAAAGGTTATCTAGCTTTCTCTATCAAATACAATATCTAGTCCCCTGGCAGGCTTTCTGTATTTTACCTTTATTATATACAGCATTAAGTAAATGGAAAGCAATATTTTGAATATTTATATAGGTATCTTTTAGATATTGTGTATATGCAATCCACTTGTTGGCGTATCTGTATCCAGTTGTTAGTGGATACAGTATAAGTTTAGATAGCCAATGTAAGCGTCTACCCGCTGTTGCTTAGAACTAGCAACAAATGTATTTATCTTTAATTTCTTCTAAAGTATCTGTAATAAGCGGTAGATCGTTATGGCTTTGTATCGTTTGAGATGCTTATAGTAGTATTGTCGAAGTAATGTTTGACACTGTCAGTACCAGCGCCTAGCTTCGATAAGTTTATACTACCAACAGATGATTTTTTAGGTATATGTTGAAGCTGCCAGAGTAAGTGACTGACAATTATAACATTAAAATAATAACCCTTAATTTGCCCTTAGCCGTTGCCACTGGCTCGCCGCTGTAGCCTTATAGTATCAGCACGTAGTTGTTTGAGTTTATATCAAAAAGTGGCTAATTTCAGCGGTTGTCGATTGTGGCTGTTATAATATTAACATAAGGATTGCCTTTGACAGTTGCCACTGATAATTTGCCAGTTGATATAAACTCAAACAACTACGTGCTGATA
This sequence comes from Bombina bombina, assembly GCF_027579735.1. Lineage (NCBI taxonomy): Eukaryota > Metazoa > Chordata > Amphibia > Anura > Bombinatoridae > Bombina > Bombina bombina. Next base: position 1,099,940,641 of record NC_069501.1, read on the forward strand.
CTATAAGGCTACAGCGGCGAGCCAGTGGCAACAGCTAAGGGCAAATTAAGGGTCATTATTTGAATGTTATAATTGTCAGTCACTTACTCTGGCAGCTTCAACATATACCTAAAAATCATCTGTTGGTAGTATAAACTTATCGAAGCTAGGCGCTGGTACTGACAGTGTCAAACATTACTTCGACAATACTACTATAAGCATCTCAAACGATATAAAGCCATAACGATCTACCGCTTATTACAGATACTTTAGAAGAAATTAAAGATAAATACATTTGTTGCTAGTTCTAAGCAACAGCGGGTAGACGCTTACATTGGCTATCTAAACTTATACTGTATCCACTAACAACTGGATACAGATACGCCAACAAGTGGATTGCATATACACAATATCTAAAAGATACCTATATAAATATTCAAAATATTGCTTTCCATTTACTTAATGCTGTATATAATAAAGGTAAAATACAGAAAGCCTGCCAGGGGACTAGATATTGTATTTGATAGAGAAAGCTAGATAACCTTTGCCACATAGTATAAAACAATCAAGTTCGAAAACCAGTGAAATATCTATACCTCTACTGACTAAAACACAAACTTTAAACCTACAAGATAAGTTGTGTTAAAGTACACCAAGCACCTATACATGCTATATATAAATTTAAGTCACCAAAAAAACCTTGTTGCAATAATTGTTTAACTATACAGTATATATTATTAATAAAATATGCATATCTAGGCTATTCAAGCCATTTTTTGATATACCTTTGAAGAATAAAATGGAACAGTGAAAAAATATACAGTATACTGTTACTATATATTGTATATACACACAAACAATTGAATTCATTGCAACAAAAGTGAGAATACACTAATACTGAGTGCAATCAGCATTGTGAACTTACAATTATTAGAGATCCAGTAATTTAACTGAAGGAGTGAATAATCCTTATATAAAGACTCACTTACCCTGACTACTGAAAATACAAACTTATATCAGTATATCAGTTACAAAGTATTTTTCACAGATATCAATCTGTTATTTATGTCTCACAAATGGTTGCTTAAATGTATATGGTAATATCTGCATGATTAAATCTTGAATTTTATAACGGTGTACAATACTAAAGGATATAAGCCAAGTACCCATCAGATAGATTCACATTAATTAATATTTATATAATCCAAGAATACTCCAAATTAAAGGTAATTTACCCACCAAATTCTTAGTGCCACTTCTATGATTATTAAAGTTACTATGTGTTTTTAAAGTACACACACTCAGACATTATATTTTTTTAACCTATGTTGACTTAATAAAAGTTATGGTTTAATTTTCCTCTTAACCCTTTGGCTTACAATGGTTGTTTAAGATTCATATTAATATTAATATCCTCTCCAGGAACTGAAGTGCTACTTAGGTGCATTCTTTTGCAGGCCCATTTATCAAGCTCCGTATGGAGCTTGAAGGGCCGTGTTTCTGGCGAGTCTTCAGACTCGCCAGAAACACAACTTATGAAGCAGCGGTCTAAAGACCGCTGCTTCATAACCCTGTCCGCCTGCTCTGAGCAGGCGGACAGGAATCGCCGGAAATCAACCCGATCGAATACGATCGGGTTGATTGACAGCTCCCTGCTGGCGGCCGATTGGCCGCGAGTCAGCAGGGGGCGGCGTTGCACCAGCAGCTCTTGTGAGCTGCTGGTGCAATGTTAAATGTGGAGAGCGTATTGCTCTCCGCATTTAGCGAGGTCTTGCGGACCTGATCCGCAGTGTCGGATCAGGTCCGCAAGCCCTTTGATAAATGGGCCCCTTAGTCTCTATCTTCTTTGATATAGACTACATTTGTAACTAGTAACGTTTTATGCACAAGCACTCAAGCTCACTAGGTATATATGTATATGCCTATTAAAAATACAGAAATGTAATAAATCCATACATGGTATCCGAATATATCCATAGTAAAGGATACACTGATTGTAAATAACCTGAACACAATTTCTGCGTATACCAAAGTATTAAATTGAGCTTTCCTACCCCATCAGTGTAGTGCTCTTGCTACTTTGTGCTAAACCCATTTTGAGTTGTTTTATTTGCATCCATCTGTAAAAATATAGTTTTATCAATATTATATCATAACATCATTTTTTATTATTATTATTTTGTAATACGCATGTGTTTTGCTGAATTTACTTAATGGGCTGTTTTTAGGCGAAAGTTAAAAAAACAACCTATTTTTTATTTTTTTATAATCATAAAGTGCTTATTATTTTAGATTTTAATTATATGGTTCTTGAGAAATAAAGAGTTAGGTCAGTTTTTTAATTGTGTTGGGCCCATACATTACCATTATCAAAGTTACTGTGTTCTTTTAATATAATAATTATTAAAAATACAATAGCAAGACCTTACACTCCAAATACATGCTTATTAATATTTAAATGTAAATGTTAATCTTTCTTTTAAAATGTATTAAAGGACAGTAAAGTCATAATTAGCCATTCAGGCTTTAGACAGAGCATACAATGTTAAACAACTTTCCAATTTACTACTATTATTTAATTTGCTTCCTTCTTTTTTATTATTATTATTATTATTATCAGGTATTTGTAGAGCGCCAACAGATCTTGCAGCACTCTTCTCTTGTTATCCTTTGCTGAAAGATTTATCTAGGTAAGCTTAGGACCAGCAAAGAACCTAGGTTCCAGCTGCTTATTGATGGCTGCACATATATACCCATTGTCTTTGGCTCACTCATGTGTTCAGTTAGAAACCAGTAGTGTATTGCTGCTCCTTCAACAAATGATACTAAGAGAATGAAACAAATTTGATAATAGAAATAAACTGGGAAGTTGTTTAAAATTGTATGTTCTACTTAAATTATAAAAGAAAAATGTTGGGTTTCATGGCCCTTTAACTAGGTTCTGTACATAAATATTACATTCACATCTTGCCTTGAGTGGTATGAAGTATTAGATTGTATTATACCTTATCAAGTATCGGTTGTATTCGGGATTTAAATACAAAAATAAATACCTCAATTCTATACCTTGCTTAATCAATCATTTATGAATTTTGATTCTTAAACTCTAACAAGTATTTGAGAACGTAATATAAATAAATTATTCCCTATTGCTCATATAATGTAACTCTAAGGGGCATATTTAACAAACTCCGTATGGAGCTTGATGTCCCGTGTTTCCGGCGAGCCTTCAGTACCGCTGCTCCATAACCTGTCTGCCTGCTCTGAGGACAGAAATCAACAGAAATCATTGACACCCCCTGCTAGTGGCCGATTGGCCGCAAATCTGCAGGGGGCGGTATTGCACCAGCAGTTCACAAGAACTTCTTGTGCAATGATACATGCCGACAGCGTATGCTGTCAGCATTTATCGATGTGCAGTGGACATGATACGCTACATTGTATCATGTCCGCAATAAATCGGCCCCATAGTTATTTCCAATGTATCACAATATGCTGTCGGCATTTATCGATAGGCAGGGGACATGATACGCTATATCGGATCATGTCCGCTCGAACCATAATAAATATGCCCTTAAATGTGTGGGTTCTCCATTTCTGAGCAAGTAATGACAAAACTTTGGCTTTTGAAAAAAAGCTGCAGCAAACAAAACATTTATCTATTCAGAGTGATATGCTAATTGATTGTAGACAACGGAAAAAGGAAAGTGTATAATGATTTTGCATTCAAAGGTTGAGCACTTTGTGCATGTTTATTTACATGTCCAGAATCTCATCTACTCCATCTAATTAAGGGCATATATGTTATTTTGAAATGGAAGTAGACTTTTTCATACATTTTTACATGCTGAAGGCTACATGTGTATTTGATTGTTGCCTTAGACCTGAATATGACACATGTTTGCATCTTATATTTATATATTTCCTTTCTACCTTTAGTCCTAATACTTTATTTCTCTAAGGTGTATCCAGTCCACGGATCATCCATTACTTGTGGGATATTCTCATTCCCAACAGGAAGTTGCAAGAGGACACCCACAGCAGAGCTGTAATATAGCTCCTCCCCTAACTGTCATAGCCAGTCATTCTCTTGCAACTCTCAACAAGCTAGGACGTTGTAGGAGAGAGTGGTTAAATATAGCTAGTTTATTTTCTTCAATCAAAAGTTTGTTATTTTTAAATAGTACCGGAGTTGTGCTATTTTATCTCAGGCAGTAAATAGAAGAAGAATCTGCCTGAGGTTTCTATGATCTTAGCAGGTTGTAACTACACAGATGAGGTAACTTCAGCGAGAGAATGGCGTGCAGTTTATTCTGCTATCAGGTATGTGCAGTTATAATTTTTTCTAGAGATGGAAAACACTAGAAAATGCTGCTGATACCGGATTAATGTAAGTTAAGCCTGAATACAGTGATTTAATAACGACTGGTATCATGCTTACTCTCAGGGGTAATACCCTTATGATATTTACAATATAAAACGTTTGCTGGCATGTTTAATCGTTTTTATATATGCTTTGGTGATAAAACTTTATTGGGGCCTAGTTTTTTCCACATGGCTGGCTTAAATTTTGACTAGAAACAATTTCCACTGTTGTAGTATAAAAGTTACAGTTGGTGCAGTTAGAATTACAAACTGTGACATCCAGCTTCCCTCAAAGGCCGTCTGAATGCTATAGGACATCTCTAAAGGGCCCAAAGGCTTTCCAAAGTCATTTATTGGGGAAGGTAGGGCCACAGCTTGCTGTGGCAGTTGGTTGTGACTGTTAAAAAACGTCTATTTCGTTTTTTTGATCCGTTTTTTGAACTAAGGGGTTAATCATCCATTTGCAAGTGGGTGCAATGCTCTGTTAGCCTATTATACACACTGTAAAAATTTGTTTCTCTTAAAGGCACAGTACCGTTTTTTATATTTGCTTGTTAACTTGATTTAAAGTGTTTTCCAAGCTTGCTAGTCTCATTGCTATTCTGTATAAACATGTCTGACATAGAAGAAACTCCTTGTTTATTATGTTTAAAAGCCATGGTGGAACCCCCTCTTAGAATGTGTACCAAATGTACTGATTTCATTTTATGCAATAAAGATAATTTTCTGTCTTTAAAAAATGTATCACCAGAGGAATCTGACGAGGGGGAAGTTATGCCGACTAACTTTCCCCACGTGTCAGACCCTTTGACTCCCGCTTAAGGGACTCACGCTCAAATGGCGCCAAGTACATCTAGGGCGCCCATAGCGTTTACTTTATAAGACATGGCGGCAGTCATGGATAATACACTGTCAGCGGTATTAGCCAGACTACCTGAACTTAGAGGTAAGCGAGATAGCTCTGGGGTGAGACAAAATGCAGAGCATACTGATGCTTTAAGAACCATGTCTGATACTGCCTCACAATATGCAGAAGCTGAGGAAAGAGAGCTTCAGTCAGTGGGTGATGTTAATGACTCAGGAAAGATACCTGATTCTAATATTTCTACATTTAAATTTAAGCTTGAACACCTCCGCGTGTTGCTCAGGGAGGTTTTAGCTGCTCTGAATGACTGTGATACCATTGCAGTGCCAGAGAAATTGTGTAGACTGGATAAATACTTTGCAGTGCCGGTGTGTACTGATGTTTTTCCAAATACCTAAAAGGTTTACAGAAATTATTAATAAGGAATGGGATAGACCAGGTGTGCCGTTCTCTTCCCCTCCTATTTTTAGAAAAATGTTTCCAATAGACGCCACCACATGGGACTTATGGCAGACAGTCTCTAAGGTGGAGGGAGCAGTTTCTACTCTAGTAAAGCGTACTACTATCCCTGTCAAGGACAGTTGTGCTTTTTTTTTTTTTGATCCAATGGATAAAAAATTAGAGGTTACCTTAAGAAAATATTTATTCAACAAGGTTTTATCCTACAGCCCCTTGCATGCATTGCCCCTGTCACTGCTGCTGCGGCGTACTGGTTTGAGTCTCTGGAAGAGGCTTTACAGGTAGCGACTCCATTGGATGACATACTTGGCAAGCTTAGGGCTCTTAAGCTAGCCAATTCTTTTATTCTGATGCCATTGTTCATTTCACTAAACTAACGGCTAAGAATTCTGGTTTTGCTTTACAGGCGCGCAGAGCGCTATGGCTTAGATCATGGTCAGCTGACGTGACTTCAAAATCTAAGCTACTTAACATTCCCTTCAAGGGGCAGACCCTATTCGGGCCTGGTTGAAGGAGATTATTGCTGATATCACTGGAGGAAAAGGTCATGCCCTTCCTCAGGACAGGTCCAAATCTAGGGCCAAACAGTCTAATTTTCGTGCCTTTCAAAACTTCAAGGCAGGTGCGGCATCAACTTCCTCTAATAATAAACAAGAGGGAACTTTTGCTCAATCCAAGACGGTCTGGAGACCAAACCTGACATGGAAAAAAGGTAAGCAGGTAAAAAAGCCTGCTGCTGCCTCTAAGACAGCATGAAGGAACGGCCCCCTATCCGGGAACGGATCTAGTAGGGGGCAGACTTTCACTCTTTGCTCAGGCGTGGGCAAGAGATGTTCAGGATCCCTGGGCGTTGGAAATTATATCCCAGGGATATCTTCTGGACTTCAAAGCTTCCCCCCCAAAAGGGAGATTTCACCTTTCACAATTATCTGCACACCAGATAAAGAGAGAGGCATTCTTACACTGTGTACGAGTCCTCCTAGTTATGGGAGTGATCCATCCAGTTCCAAAGGTGGAACAGGGACAGGGTTTTTACTCAAATCTGTTTGTGGTTCCCAAAACAGAGGGAACCTTCAGACCAATTTTGGATCTAAAGATCTTAAACAAATTCCTCAAAGTTCCATCATTCAAGATGGAAACTATTCGTACCATCCTACCACTGATCCAGGAGGGTCAATATATGACTACAGTGGATCTAAAGGATGCTTATCTTCACATTCCGATACACAAAGATCATCATCGGTTTCTCAGGTTTGCCTTTTAAGACAGGCATTACCAGTTTTAGCTCTTCCCTTGGGATTAGCTACAGCCCCAAGAATCTTTACAAAGGTTCTAGGGTCACTTATGGCGGTCCTAAGGCCACGGGGCATAGCAGTAGCCCCTTATTTAGACGACATCCTGATACAGGCGTCAAACTTCCAAATTGCCAAGTCTCATACGGACGTAGTACTGGCATTTCTGTGGTCCCATGGGTGGAAAGTGAACGAGGAAAAGAGTTCTCTATCCCCACTCACAAGAGTTTCCTTTCTAGGGACTCTGATAGATTCTGTAGAAATGAAAATTCACCTGACGGAGTCCAGGTTATCAAAGCTTCTAAATTCCTGCCGGGTTCTTCATTCCGCGCCCTTCGGTGGTTCAGTGTATGGAAGTAATCGGCTTAATGGTAGCGGCAATGGACATAGTGCCGTTTGCACGCTTACATCTCAGACCCCTGCAACTATGCATGCTCAGTCAGTGGAGCGGGGATTACACAGATTTGTCCCCTCAACTGAATCTGGACCAAGAGACCAGGGATTCTCTTCTCTGGTGGCTATTTCGGGTCCATCTGTCCAAAGGTATGACCTTTCGCAGGCCAGATTGGACAATTGTTACGACAGATGCCAGCCTTCTAGGTTGGGGTGCAGTCTGGAACTCCCTGAAGGCTCAGGGATCGTGCACTCAGGAGGAGTCTCTCCTTCCATTAAATATTCTGGAACTAAGAGCGATATTCAAGGCTCTTCAGGCTTGGCCTCAGTTAGCAACTCTGAGGTACATCAGATTTCAGTCGGACAACATCACGACTGTAGCTTACATCAACCATCAAGGGGGAACGAGAAGTTCCCTAGAGATGTTAGAAGTTTAAAAAATAATTCGCTGGGCAGAGATTCACTCTTGTCACCTATCAGCTATCCATATCCCAGGTGTAGAGCACTGGGAGGCTTTTCATCCGGGAGAGTGGGAACTCCATCCGGAGGCATTTGCACAACTGATTCATCGTTGGGGCAAACCAGAACTGGATCTCATGGCGTCTCGCCAGAACACCAAGCTTCCGTGTTACGGATCCAGGTCCAGGGATCCCAAAGCGACACTGATAGATGCTCTAGCAGCGCCCTGGTCTTTCAACCTGGCTTATGTGTTTCCACCGTTTCCTCTGCTCCCTCGACTGATTGCCAAGATCAAGCAGGAGAGAGCATCAGTGATTCTGATAGCACCTGCGTGGCCACGCAGGACCTGGTATGCAGATCTAGTGGACATGTCATCCTTTCCACCATGGTCTCTGCCTCTGAAACAGGACCTTCTACTTCAGGGTCCTTTCAACCATCCAAATCTAATTTCTCTGAGGCTGACTGCCTGGAGATTGAACGCTTGATTTTATCAAAGCGTGGCTTCTCCGAGTCAGTTATTGATACCTTAAGACAGGCACGAAAGCCTGTCACCAGGAAAATTTACCATAAGGTATGGCGTAGATATCTTTATTGGTGTGAATCCAAGGGTTACTCATGGAGTAAGGTCAGGATTGCTAGGATACTATCTTTTCTCCAAGAAGGTTTGGAAAAAGGATTGTCAGCTAGTTAAGCGTCTGGCAGATGTTCTAGACAGTCAGGCATTTTGTCAGGCTTTAGTTAGAATCAAGCCTGTGTTTAAACCTGTTGCTCCACCATGGAGCTTAAACTTGGTTCTTAAGGTTCTTCAAGGAGTTCCGTTTGAACCTCTTCATTCCATAGATATCAAGCTTTTATCTTGGAAATTTCTTTTTTTTGGTAGCTATTTCCTTAGAGTCTCTGAGCTATCTGCCTTACAATGTGATTCTCCTTATCTGATTTTTCATACGGATAAGGTAGTCCTGCGTACCAATGGAGCTTGATGCCCCTGTCTCCGCGCGAGCCTTCAGGCTTGCTGGAAACAGCAGTTATGAAGCAGCGGTCTAAAGACCACTGCTTCATAACTTGTCCGCATGCTCTGAGGCTGCGGTCATCAATCCGCCCGATCCTATAAGATCGGGCGGATTGATACCCCCTGCTAGCGGCTGTTTGGCCTCTAATCTGCAGGGGGCGGCATTGCACAAGCAGTTCACAAGAACTGCTTGTGCAATGATAAATGCTGACAGCGTATGCTGTCAGCATTTATCGATGTGCAGTGGACATGATAAGCTACATTGTATCATGTCTGCTAGCACTTTAAGAAATCTGACCCATAGTTATTTCCAATGTATCACAATATATGGAAACACATGCACCAATGAATAAGTGACCCATTATATCTCTGCTTTTCTAGTCAAGCTGGTGTTACAACTAAAATATTTACTATTATTTGTCAACCACCCAAACCTTATTATCCACAGATAAATAAAACCAACACATTACAAGATTTACTACCCAAATGCAAGAAATACTTAACTCATCCAATGTGTTGTTACCCTAATATTCCACTTTAATAGGATAGAATTATGTTCCTTATATATTTTTTATGAATAAAACTGGTAATATACTTTATTCAGTTAATCCTAGATATTATCCACAATAAATTAATTGAATCAACTCAAAGTATAAAATTACAGTCCCACAGAATCATATTGTGTTTTTAACTTCACAAATCTTTTTAAAGTTTTTTCCAATAAAAATTATGTTTTATTTGTGGATCTTCCTCACATCCCCTGAATAGATGATAGTTCTATAGGGAAACATAAGCGCTACAACACTTACATTATTTCTGTCACATAATACTAACTTTTTCCTAATATGTATAAGTGCATTGGAGCCCTTTGTAGTTAAGTAGATGAAAACATGTTAAAGCATATTTATGCAATATTCATATGTAACAAAGTGTTATAGTGTGTATTTACTGTTAATATTTCACATTCCATTGTCCTGCACATAGCAGAATATGTTCTATGTATTTATAAAAAGATATTCCTATATATATCTGTATATATCTATAACAATATATAATCATGTATATATATATATATATATATATATATATAGGTATAGATATATATTGTACCGAAATACCATCAGATATATGTAGAAATATTTATTTATAAATAAATAGAACATATTCTGTTATTTGAAGAACATTGGAATGTGGAATATTCATATTTTCATTTTGGGTTAGAGCACTTTAAAATATGTGATCGGGTTTGTGCGTGAGTGGGGTGTTTTTACCCACTTTCCTTTCTCCTTTGACTTCTATGGGGGAATACGTCAACGTGCACGTGATTTTCTAAGTTCGACTTTTTGAGCCCTTCGGGTAAGCGCAAGAGCAAAAACAGTTTATTTTAAACTAATATGAGCACAACCCGACAAGCACAATTAACACTTGAGCTGAAGAATTAATGTGCATTGCCACAAACCAGAATAGATATCCCCACACTGAGTTACATACATAATGTTGAGGTATGCAAAGGTGTGAGGTTCTTGATTATTTCTGCAACCTAACTTCATGGTAAACAATACTACACTATAGTTCAGCACTCAAAAAAATAGTTTCAATATATATATATAGTCAATGTCCTTTACCTATTTATGGGATTAAACTCAAAGAGGCCTATTTATCAAAGGTCTTGTGGACCTGATCCCACGGTGCGGATCAGGTCCGCAAGACCTCGCTGATTGCGGAGAGCAATACGCTCTCCGTATTCAACATTGCACCAGCAGCTCACAAGAGCTGCTGGTGCAACGCTGCCCCCTGCAGACTCGCGGCCAATCGATCGGGTTGAATTGTGGCGATTCCTGTCCACCTGCTCAGAGCAATTTATTTTTATTTTTATGTTTTGCACTATCTATACTATTGTGATTATCTACAGCATCCCTATCATTGACATTATTCACAGTGTCCGTATCTTGTGCAACATCTGCAACATTTTGTAATATCTGCATAACCAAGTATATCAATGCACTAGGTGCAACATCTGCACTATCCATTTGTCTTTTTGTACTGTCTATACTATTGTTATTATCTACAGCATCCCTATCATTGACATTATTTACAGTGTCCGTATCTTGTGCAACATTTGCCACATTTTGTAATATCTGCAAACTAAGTGTATCAATGCACTAGCATTTTGTAATATCTGCAAACTAAGTGTATCAATGCACTAGGTGCAACATCTGCACTATCCATTTGTCTTTTTGTACTGTCTATACTATTGTTATTATCTACAGCATCCCTATCATTGACATTATTCACAGTGTCCGTATCTTGTGCAACATCTGCAACATTTTGTAATATCTGCAAACTAAGTGTATCAATGCAGTAGGTGCAGCATCTGCACTATCCATTTGTCTTATTTTTATTTGTATTACGCTAGGTGTTTCAATGTACTAGGTGTAAAACTTATACTATAATTTCTATTTTATTTTAAGAATCTATTTCAATAAAAAATAATATTTTTCTGAGATTTCAGCTCCATCAGTTTGATATATTCCTAAAAAATACAGCATTTATCAAATAATATCTACATTTAATTGTTCTTAAAAGTTCTATCATTTTGATATATTTCTAAAAATACAGCATTTATCAAATAATACCTACACTTAATTGCTCTTAAAGGTTTTAGCATTTATTTGCGCTCTGCACTCCAAACCTTCCTTTTTTTCACACAATCTTAAGAGATATTCCTTGGGGAAATATCATAAGAGTTAAAGCTTATCTTAACCAGGCAGCGCATAAAAGTTTTAATTATCCCTTTGTTGGACAGGGTTATGGAGCAGCGGTCTTTAGACCACATTTTTTGTCTTTCACTGAGATCACCCAGAACCTTTAAACGAGAATAAGCACTGTGTTTACACTTTAAAAAGTATTATTTTACCTCTGCTGGACGATGACCAAAAATATAACTGAAACCGAATCTGTTTATACAGTGTCTAAGGTTAATATCATTTGCATACAATTAAAATTAAAATTGGGAAACCTCTAACTTACAAGGTTTAAAATATAGTATAAAGTTGCAGAACTCAATCTCACCGTACATTCCACATTTTTAAAAGCTCAGAATGAGAATTGCAAAACTCTTACTGTACAGAACTATTTTTTTCTGATTGTGGTTGGAAACGAAGAAGACAGAATGGCAAATGCCTAACTCCAGCTAATGACAGTGTGATTGCCAAGAGAAATTGCATTCCTAAAAAAGAAGAAGAGAAGAGGCGCCAAATGGTGTGTATCGTTTGAACTACAGAAGGCCAAGCCCCCAAAAGAATCTTACTTACAAAATTTCCAGCACTTGAGAAGTGCCACAAATGCCTTCTGAACTGTTTGCAGCCGTCCAGCTAGCTGTTATTGACCAATAATGCTTCAATATTATGCTGTGTAAGACAAAAACACAAAAGTGCCACAAAATTGAAAAAGCAGGGCGTGATCTAATTTGGTGTACATGTGATGTATCCTCCCTATATTCAAATATAAGTCATGATTTGGGATTGGATGCAATAGATTAATTTTTAAAAAGGGATCAATTTTTACCTTCCAATGAAAGACAATTTTTATTGGAGGCTATATCTTTCGTGTTAAAACACAACTATTTTGTATATCAGGAAAGGTTTTTTTTACAGATCAAGGGAACGGCCATGGGCACCAGGTTTGCCCCCAGTTTTGCAAATTTGTTTATGGGGTTATTCGAAGAGGAATATATCTACAAATCCCCTATGGGGGCAAGCCTGGTGTTCTATGGCCGTTTCATTGATGATCTGTTATTAATATGGAACGGTACAGAGGAATCTGCACAGGAATTTATTTCATCTTTAAACAATAACAATATGGGTCTAAAATTTACATCCAATATCAATAGAAACACCATAGAATTTCTGGATTTAGTTTTAAGCTGGGACAATAGTGGACGAGTGACCACAAAAACATTTTTTAAATCAGTGGACACAAATAGCTATTTAAACTATAAAAGCAATCACTATAAAGCATGGGTGAAGAATATACCTTACAACCAATTCTCTAGGGTACGAAGAAACTGTACATCTTTAAACACTTTTGATGATCAGGCTGATATTCTAAGGTCGAGATTTCTAGAAAAAGGTTACCCTAGAGATCTGGTAGAAGAAGGATATAGAAAAGCTAGAATTAAAGATAGAGATGAGTTTTTTAATTTTAAAAAAAAGAATGAAAGCACTGAAAATAAAAATATTGGAGATGTAGAATTTTGCAATGTAGTGTCCAAGCCTAATAATTTGAGATTTATAACTAAATTCACCAGTAATCACAATAAAATTAAACATATTTTATGTAAGCACTGGTATATTTTACGTAATGATTGTATTCTTAAAAATATTCTGGATGAGGTCCCCATATGCACTTTCAAGAGAGCTCCGACTCTAAAAAATAAATTAGCTCCGAGTAAGGTGGTAATGAACAAATACACTAAAGGGAAAAATATAAAAACAATTAAGGATAACTGGCCCATTGGAAAAAGGGTTTTTTTCAAATGCAATCGACCAAATTGTGGCCTTTGCAGTTATACATTAGGAAGTAGGTTAAAATTTCAATCTTTTTCCACAAAGGAAGAATTTGAGATAAATTCCAGATTTACTTGTGACTCTAGTTATGTGGTATATCTTCTTGAATGTCAATGTGGGATTCAATATATCGGGAGGTCCTCAAGACCCCTAAAGAAAAGATGGGGGGAGCACAACAGAAACATAAAGAATGGGATTATGAATCATAGTGTTCCACGACATAGTATAAATTGTCATGATGGACAAACAGATATCTTTAATATTTTTCCTTTGGAATACATTGCTCCTAAATGGGGTAGAAATAGGCTGATCCACCTTAGACAGAGAGAGACATTTTGGATCTGGAAACTAAAGACTCTTACACCACATGGCTTAAATGAATATATAGACATGGCCGCTTTTAATTGATTTTAACATTAGTGAACCTGACAGCTGATTTCAACAAAATATATAAATATATAATTATACTGGACTTGATAGTTAGGTATTCTTCATTGACAAGAACTTTTGTTGATATCACATGTACTAGATCTGACATATATATATTGTCTAGTATACGAAATTATTCAAGATTTTTTGAAATAATTTATACATATTTTTTTCATATATTTTTTTCATTAGTTTTTTTATTAGTTTTTTTATTAGTTTTTATTAGATATATATTAGTTTTTTAATATTTATTTATCTTATATATTTATGGTTTATGTATCGAGATTTGTTTATGCATATATCAACTAGCACATGGAGAATCTATGTTGTCAACTAGATGGAAATGCATGTTACAACAAATCGATATTAAATCAGAGTATGTATTTAGATATGTGTAAACATGAAACATAGATAATCGATTATATCCACTGTCTGTAAATGCATGAACAACCATCTGTTGTCCAGTCATAATAACATCGAAAAATACATTGAATAATGGGGCGTAATTTATTTCAGTCCAGGTAATACATAGATAGTATTACGTAGGCAATGACACGCATAATTTATATATGTATACCTTTTAAACCCCACAAATGGTCATCGGGTATAGACTTATTATCGGCTAATTGGCTAAAATAAAGGCATGACAAACCAAGCCCCCTGATAGGAACCTATCATTTTTCAGCCGGTTTTTCGAAGGTTACTGATTGGATAACGGGCCAAGAGTTGCTCACGCATGCGCCCTTTGTCGGGGTAGACGCCGACATGGGCTATAAAACTATGCTACTTTGTATCTAAATATACACCTGAGGAAGCGGTCTTAGTAACCGGGAAACGCGTTGTGTACAATTGTTTTTAATAAACATTTTTATATTATACTAGTAGCACGGCATTTTTGGTATTTAATTTATCTGCCATTTATGCACTGATATTTATACGAATTTGAAGGTGAATCCTAAGGTGCTTTTTTGAGCCATTGTGACCTGAACAATCTAGCCCAGAGGAATACCGGTGAACACAGTGATCTGGACAGCTGATAAGTGTCCAGGAGGTCTTTGTGGCACTTCTCAAGTGCCCCATATCTTGTGAGTACATTTCAATATTTGCGCTAGTGTTAGTGATCCCACTGATACACACTATTGTGGCACTTTTGTGTTTTTGTCTTACACAGCATAATATTGAAGCATTATTGTTCAATAACAGCTAGCTGGACGGCTGCAAACAGTTCAGAAGGCATTTGTGGCACTTCTCAAGTGCTGGAAATTTTGTAAGTAAGATTCTTTTGGGGGCTTGGCCTTCTGTAGTTCAAACGATACACACCATTTGGCGCCTCTTCTCTTCTTCTTTTTAACAGAACCTGTGACTGCCAACATCGATCTGGAATGAGTCTGCTGCCTGGAGATCTGTGAAATATCTCTTAGAGTGTGGACTATCTTTGTTAAAACATAATAAGAGATAGTCGTATTATTGTATTTTATTTTTTCCTTTGAATAATATCTATCATTTTATATCAATATATATAGGTTGTCACGACGTATATATACTACATATTTCCTTGATACAAATCATAGTAATTTTTGATAGTATACACAGACATCACATTGTTGCAGTGCACATCACTTCAACACTAGCAACATACTTATAGCTAGTATAGAGGGCGCCTCTGATTTTATTTTGAATTTTTTCACTTGCATTCCTAAAAATACTATACTTTATAATCCTGAAGCTGCAAGTAAAAAATAAAAACAAACATTATAATAATGGGTTTGTTACATGCCATTACTTAAAGGGACATTAAACACTTTGAGATGGTAATATAAAATGATAAATTGTATATAATAAAACAACTCTGCAATTTACTTTCATTATTTATTTTGTCCTCTTTGCCTGTAATTCCATTCTGAAAATGTGAGCTTTTCAGTTCCTGTTAGAAATGGAAGTGCAGAACACTTAAATCCAGCACAACCATTGGCTGCACACTCTAATGAGCTATTTATAACTGTCCCTAATTGGCCACAGCAGAGAAGGTAACACAAGTTACAACATGGCAGCTCCCAGTGTTTTATAGACATTAAACCTTTACACTTATTTTGTCACTTTTTAAACAACTAATGAAACTTTAAAAAATACATCTACATGTTAGTCATGGACTAATCTTTTCTTTGAATGCATCATTCTATCTAACATGCATTTAGTGTTTAATGTCCCTTTAATGTTGTTGTTGGGATATCTGGTTTGTTCCATTTCCCAGGGATCACGTTACCTGTAAGTAAGATCATGTATATGTGTATGTATATGTGTATACATATATTTATATAAATAAAACATAATTATCAGTTATGCTTACTATTGATGGACTATACCAATGAGATAACATCTTACATTTTCTCACATATGTATAAAATGGTAGAGATGTGCATAAGGTTTGTCACAAATGCACATTCATGGTGAATATATGAATACTGATTTTCAAACATCTGAATAAATGCACTAACTAATTTAAAGAACAATGAATATATACTAATTAAATTCATTAGTTATATAATCGTTATCCTTAAAATGAGGTTTTACAAGGTTAAATACTTACCTATAATGCAGAGGGGGTCCATGCTAATCCGACCCTTCTTCACAGAGTCCAGTTTGATAAATTGACACTACAGTATAATTCTAATTTATTGAAATTATACTCTTGAGACTGTTAACGTTTAAAACAAAGGTTTCTTTCTTGTAAGTTAGCACCATGTAGACTATGGGGCCAATTTATCAAGCTCCAGATGGATCTTGAGGGCCCGTGTTTCTGGTGAGCCTGCAAGCTCGCCAGAATCAGCAGTTATGAAGCAGCGGTCTAAAAATCGCTGCTCCATAACCTGTCTGCCTGCTCTGAGCAGGCGGACAGACATCGCTACAATTCAACCTGATCGAGTACGATCGGGTTGATTGACACCCCTGCTGGCGGTCGATTGGCCACGAATTTGCAGGGGGCGGCATTGCAATGCTGAATACAGAGAGCGTATTGCTCCGCATTCAGCGCGGTCTGGCGGAACTGATCCGCACTCTCAGATCAGGTCCGCCAGACCTTTGATAAATATCCCCCTATAAGTCATGTTTTTGTGTAAGTGAAGCTACTGTTTTGTATTATTCAGCTTACCAGTGCCTTATTCCAAATAGCTGCAAAGTTCAATATTTAAAATTATAATGATCTTAGTAAATATTTATAGAGTCTTACTAAAGGTGATGAATAAGTTAACTAAAGGATTCTCAAGTAGCCACATTTCCCTTGCCCAGAGATACAGAAATGCACAAATTTAGCAGAAACATATAAATTATTTTCCTTGTTCCTTTAAGCATCAAAAGTTCCATAACAATATTTCACCAAGATAATCAATCTTTCATCTTTTGCCTCACTTTCTGTTGACATAGAATTCATATTGCATGGGATTTGTTATTTTGATAGATATGAATCTATGTAGTCTTAGCTAAGCAGTGTGACCTTTCTCAGTTACACACAAGAATCTATGAAGCATTCTACTGCTATGGACGAATAATTTAGCTTAAAAAAATTGCTCGATCCTAAAAGCTTTATCAATCAAACCTTAGACATTTTTTTTTTTTTTTTTAGCCATCTCAAAATGAATTCAATGATAATCAAAGTGAACATACATATCATGAGCTGGACACAATAATTTATTAACAAAACATATTGTGCAGAATTCATCCACGTTTAACATTTTTTTCAAATAATGATAGCAAGAAAGGTGCATATTACCATATATTAGTTTGTACAGAGCAGAAGGAAGTGCATGTTGATAGGGAAGGAATTAAGTAAACACATATTGACTACGTTTCTCCTACTCACATTTATGTTTTATGTTTGCAGAACATTTAACTTTTGTTTTATGCAAACAGTGATTACATTTCACTATATGAAATGTAAAATGTGATTTAAAAGCAAAACTGCCATTTGAATTGTGATTCTTATAGACTTTGGCGTAAGTTTAGAGAATCAACATTCACATTTTTGTTTTTCTTTGCTCTTCTATTTTACTTGCTAACATTTGGACAATAGTGCTGATTTTTTTTAGTAGCCTTCAATATATAAGGAGAGTTTAATTTGTATGAATATATTACTAACTTTACTTGCAGGATCACCTGGTTTGTGTGTTCTGATTGGTTAGTCAGACAATCCGTTTTGTATTTCTCTTAGATACAGGATTACTAGATTAGTGTGTTATTCTATTATAAAACTACATATATGAATATGAGTAAAAATATGTTTATTTGTTTGTATAACCTGCTAATATAAAAGCTTAACATAGTTTATTTCCCTTTTTTATTTTGGATCGTCAAAATGCTTTTTTTTAGGTAAATGCCAGGCTGTGATTTCCTTCTATCCGTTTCATTGGTTGCCAGAATTTTGAAAACTTCTATAATCTTCAAGTGAAGATTTGTTGTTTTTTATTTGAAAATGATAACTCATGAATGTATGAATACATTTGCATGAAGTTTGATATATAACAATGTTGGTGGTCACTACATTTACTCAATCATGAAGTACATCCATTGAGACGTTTTGGGACTAATCACCAAAGAAAAAGTGCTGTTTTACAGAGTTGCCTCTGATGAGCATTATACTATTATGCACCTTCAATTGAAGCTTCTAAACGGATTTTAAATGGCAAGGAGAAAGATTTTCAAGGCTTCTGGTGCCAATAAAACATTTATAGTTCCAGAGATATTTGGCTTTGAAGATGTCATATTTGGATTTCAGTCTTCATGCGTAGTTGAAAAAAAGTTATGGCTTCCATGCACAGCTATGTTTCTCAATACTTTGGGTAAAATAGCTGTTTTAGTTATAGCTTTTACATTTTGTAAAACACAAAGGGTAAAAAATATATATATTTTTCTATGTTATTTTTATTGAGGTTCAAAAACAGTTACATACAGCATAAATGGAATAAAGCATTTTCACAGTACATAGGTCAATCAGGTAAAGATAGTTCTCTAAGGTGAACACAGAAGTATAGCGCTAATAGCTGAAAGAGAACTAAGCCACTCTAAAACAGTCACCCCAGGACTGTCACAATAGGAACAAGATGTTAGGAATATGAGGGCGCTAAAAGCTAAGTTCCCACCACACTTAGTCAAATAACAAGAAATACAATGATATTATAGTTAATACCTTTACTTCACAATAAAATACAATTAATTATAACAATAAACATAAAAATATGTATAATCTGATAGAAGGGACGTCTCCCTTAAAAAAAACTGGAATACCACCTTAAAAACACGTGAAAGAAATTCCTTGAAAAATGTATTAAATGAGCGTGATAATATGATTCAGCGAATATGTTACAATGTTAATATCGATCTTAGAGTGAATCAGTCACAATTTATGTAACAAAGTTCCTTGTGTTGGCTGATCAAAAAGTGTTACAGTTCATCAGATAGTGTCAGCGTGAAATAAGTTGTAATTAAGTTGTTCATATGACCCCCTAGGAAGTTGTTAAGCGATCATGTTAAACACCTTAAAATCAGGTTTCCTTTGTACTCACACTTATCCAAATGACTGTGATAATGATTTTTTGGCTCACACTGTTGGAGATTATTACAAGTAGGCGATATCTTCCAATGTATTAGCAACCTTTCTTGCTTGCTTGAGTCGGCTGAACCCGGTCAGCGTGATTGGAGACTGCTTGTTTTACTCCAAACTCCTTATGCGCCAGATACAAACTAGCTCACTAAGTTACAAGACATATGGCGACAACCTTTTCAATCGACACTTTGTTTTTAGTCCATTCTGTACCCTATGATCAGGATAGCGCTGCTCACTCTTGTCCCCGTGAAGTAATTGGGTTAAGGGCGATGATGGCTCCATGTCAGGAAAGGGCTCATCCCTATCAGAGTGGCAAGCTTGGGATTTCAATCCTATGTCAGTTTTACCTGTGCAGGTAAATTGATCTGAATACGACATGGGCGCATTCAGCAGGTATCCCCATCCCTCCAACTGTTGAGACCCACATAAAGCTTGGAGGCCTTCCACATGGTCAGCTTCTTCAGATTCAGACCTACCAGGACCGTGCTTCACTTCCACAGCCGGGGGCTTATTGTGATCAAAGTCCGGTAGCGATATAAGCTCTGAAGTTTTCTGCGCTAGAATCAGGTTTGGTCTGGGTCTTGTATCAGTAGACTTTGACATAAAATAACAGAGCTCTCCTCCACGTAATTAGAATTTAGCTGGAGTAGGAATGTATCTTCTAACAGTGTGCAAAATGTTTTCTCAAAGTCCACTAGAATTTGTGATAAGATAGTAAGTGTCTCCTCTATTGTCACACTGAAGTAGATATAAGTAGAGAAAATTCACAGGAATATAATTAGCTTTAATAAATCAGTTTACAGGAGAATCATAGTACTCAATAACCCAGAAATCAGGGGGAGGGAGATTTGTGCAGCAACCCAAGTCACACGGTGTACTAAGCTTATGAAATAAACCGTCCAGGCCTAGGTAGTTACATGTCGGTGTGGATTTTCTGAAGAGCATAGGCCAGGCTCGTTGTCAGTAATCAGCTCTGATATTCTGATGGTAGAATGCAGTATTTGCCAACTTTCAAATGGACACATTTGCATTTAAATCTTATTTGTGAACACTTTTCACATGTGACTAAATGGAACAAGCAAATCACCTTTCTTCATGCTGAAATACCCTAAACCTTGCATCTTCATGCTGAAATACACTAAACCTTGCATCTTCATGCTGAAATACCCTAAACCTTGCACATTTTATGTAGCATAACACTTAGGATACTTTGCCTTTGTTGAAAAGGTGATCACCTTAATTTCCTTTACTTATATGTCAAGCATTTTATAAGCTCTAACAGAAGGTGTGCTTTGAAATCTAATAATCCTGAAAGTTTACATTGTAAACCTGTTGGTGCCAAATTAAAATGTCCTAGATGATGTTTAAAGTGCAGTTATATTGCAGGTCTCGTTAAAAGTAGTACCTTTAGGTAGAAGAGAAAACAAACAAAAAAATCATTCATTTATTCAAGATAATAAGCCCAGATATTTCCTTGCTTTAATAATAAATTTGATTTAAAGGAGCAATAAAGTCAAAATGTTCATGATTCAGACAGAGCATGCAATTTTAAACAAATTTCCAAATCACTTTTATTATCTAAGTTGCTGAATTCTCTTGGAATGCTTTGTTGAAAACATATCTAAGGCAAATGAGTTTTGGCTCACCTGAGGAGTTCAACCAGCAACCAGTTGTGCATTGCTGCTCCTTCAACAAAGGATACCAAGAGAATGAAGCAATTGTGAAGTAAATTGGAAAGTTATTTATGCTCTAACTGAATCATGATAGAAAACGTTGGGGTTCTATGTCCCTTTAAATATTATTAAATATAACACAAATAGAAAAGTGTAGGTATAGGTACATGGCGAATCAATACTGTAAATCCCCATCTCAGCCTGTAGCAATTTCTGGCTTATAAACTTGTTACTGTCCATTAGGAAAAGTTAAAAATGTGTGCACTTACTCTGCGGAATCCACAGCCATATCCTCCAGTCTTAAGAAACTGGCTCTTCTAATGGGTTCCTCCTCAAATCTTCCCAGTGAGATGCTGCTTGCTCCAGGCTTTTCCATTGTGTTATCCACAGCTCCATAAAATGTGCTTTATCTGAATCCTGAAAGTAAACTTTTGGAATACATGTCCCTTGAACTATAACATACGACCGTCTTTGCTAGTAGCATGTTGTGATTTCACCTCCTTCCTGTGACATGTCTATGTTTTTACGATTATTTTTTTCCGAACAAAACTGAAGGAAATATGTTGTATACACAATCTACACATCCTAACAAATCTATATTATGGCTGCACAGTACTCTACCCATAGTTAAAGTGATGGTAAATCCTAACATTTCAAAAACGTTCGGTTAACCATTGCAAGAAATAAAAATGAGCTTCAGTCAAGTGTTCCCAAAGTAGCTTTAGTTTGCTTTGGCTTTATTGCAATTCTAAATGCCTCTGGCCGTGGGGACGTGTTCCCTTTTTAGCCAATAGCCATGCTATTATCTTTGCTTATCAAATAATGATAATAATAATAATAATAGCACAAAACTTTAAAAATATTTTGCGCAGTGCATGCAGTCCCTTGTTAAGACTTCCGTCTGATGTTGGATTTCTCAAACATCGTACCATTAATATGCGATTAATATAATGCTAATATGGCTTTTTTATATGGCTTGTTGCAATAAATATGCAATTTAGATAATGCTGGTATGAATATTTTATATGGCTTATTGCAATAAGTAGGTGATCTATATTATGCTTATGTGAATTGTTTATATGGCTTTTGAATTTATCTAATGCTTATATTAATTTTTTTATATATAGTTTTTGAATAGTTTGATCAATGTATGTTTGGTGATATAAATATACATGTTTTAGACAGTACCAAAGGAGTTAATGAAAACAGGGGTGTGTTAGTTGGATCAATTCTGGCTATGTTAACCTTTATTAGGAAGATGTGAACAGAAAACAGATTATGCCTGAGGAAACAGCAAGGAAGGCTGAGAAATGCGTAGCGTACTTGTTTTAAGAGCTAGATATGGTTATCAGCTATATAAGATGTTAACATGCTTTTAATAAATGGTGTTTTATTTGTTTAAACACCATTTGTGTTTACATCATTATTCATGTGAGGCTGATTGAGCCCAGCTGGGAGTAGTAGACTCCACACCCTAGGTCAGTGAGCTGAGACACTATGAGATCTCAGTCTGCTTCAATCAGCACGTTGGGTGCTGCTCCACTTGTGAGTATATTATTTGCCACACAGAGGAATTCTACATTGTGAAATTTTATTGCACCAAGAGGCGCCTTCTTTTTATTTCTCTTTAAGCTCCATGTTGCATGCAATACATTGGTTGAAGATTGATTGATTGATTGAAAAACCTGTGTTCTGAAAAATATTTGCAGATAAAATGCTTGTTTCCATTGAATTATTAAAAATGGGGCCATAAGCTACCGAAGTTGCTAACAGCTAAAAGTAGTTTATGGCTTCATTTTAGTACCAGGTGCATGCAGTCACTTGTTAACACTTCCGTCTGATGTTGGATTTCTAGAAAATCGCACTATAACAAGTTTGTTTGTTGCTATGGTAACCTAACCTTATACTATAATATATTTTGGGGGGTTAATTACATTTTTAGATTTATTGATATATAATATGTAATATTTAGTGCTGCCCAAGACACAGGTCTAGTTTGAATTATGGAGATTTGTGCTTGATTATATTTTTATATGTAAATACATATTGATATTTAAATAGGAACATAACTCCACATAGTCCTATACGTGGGACAGCAAATATACAAATAGCAATACATTTATAAAGTGAAACACTTGTATTTTTTGGAAACTTTAATATCTCAATGGAAAAGAGGCCTCAAAATGCTTATTTTTCCTCTTTTACACCTAGTTGAGGATGGCTAAGAGTTATACACTTTATCAACAGCTTCCGACAGTGTTTTTTGTGCATTCAGTGGCAACCTGGTGTAATTTAGCAGTTTTCAGGCTTCTATTATTTTTTATGGGGGGGCATAATTTTTTGGGCAGCCGCGCCCCGGTGGTCGGTAATTGTGTAAGTCGTGCCGTTGGAAACTGACGATAAGCATAATGACTTTCAACTGTATTTTTTTCGCTTTGTGATCTCGTTCAAAACCATTTACTCAATGGAAACAAGCCCATAAATGGTGCAGTTAAAAATGTATCTACAGTTTACCCTACTTTCAATGTCTTAAAGAAAATGTAGAGTTTCATAAAACTATTCACAATTTTTAGAGACTACATAACTAATCATTAAAAAAATTCTGTCTCTTTTCGGCTGATTGTAGCTCAGTAGAAATGTACAGAGTGTTCTTTCCTGCTGATGCACAGCTACAATCTAAATCTAAAACGCTGCATACATACATGGTAATGAAATCTGCCATACATATTAAATGCAAAATCCTGATATAAAGGAAACATTTTTTTATTGTTCATTTCATATAAAGCAGTAACCAAATTTCCTTTGTCAAAATATTAAAAATGGGATACTGCATTACTATTTGGAAATGGAATAGATGAGGGTGCAAGATATTTTAACTCTTTGACTGTGAGAATGGGCTGTGATGTATTGCATAGTCTTTTCTGATAAGCAAGAGGAAAATTCTGGTTATATGATATATTTTTTTGTGATTAGAGCAGCGCCAAAGCTCACCATTCGTTATTCATAACTGATTTGCAATGTTTCCTTCTTGCATATAAGCAATTAGCTATAGTTATGCGCAAAGTAATTACAATTATATATTTTGCTGTTCCATTGCATGAATTTAATTACACCATATTAACAGAACTGTTGTGTAAAACAAAGGAAAAGAAACAGCATCTAAAGAGCATTGCAAACTTTAATTAGATGAAGGGGAACAATGACTAATGTGATACTGGAGCACAAAATACAAATTATACTCAAGCAGGAATATTTGCATAAAAGTACTTTGTTGGGGAAATATATATATATATATATATATATATATATATA
Organism: Bombina bombina; assembly: GCF_027579735.1. NCBI lineage: Eukaryota > Metazoa > Chordata > Amphibia > Anura > Bombinatoridae > Bombina > Bombina bombina. The sequence goes on from NC_069501.1 coordinate 1,099,965,040, forward strand.
TACACTTATTAAACTTTTATTAATTCAGTATTACATATATGAGGGGTTTTCACAAAATTTGGTCATCTAAATTAAGATACCACTGCAAAATATCAGTTTCTCTAGTTTTGCTATTTATAGATATGTGTTTGAGTAAAATGAACATTTTTGTTTTATTCTATAGACCAATGACAACATTTATCCCAAATTCCAAATAAAAATGTTATACAATACTAATCTTTTAACTTTGACAGAGTTTAGAAATTAATATTTGGGGTCTTGATCTGGTGGTCCTCCATCAACATCTTGATTGACTTGGCTGTGGGACATGGAGCATTGTACTGCTGGAAAAACCAATCCTCAGAGTTGGGGAACATTGTCAGGGCAGAAGAAAGCACATTTTCTTCCAGGATAACCTTGTATGTGACTTTATTCATGCATCCTTTACAAACATAAATCTGCCCTATTCCAGGTCATCTTCTCTGATAAGTCCAATTTTCAGCTTTACCCAACGCCTCGTCAACCAATGTTTAGACAGAGACCTGGTACAAGCCACAGTGTCTCACACCCACTGAGAAATTAGGTGGAGGATCTGTGATGATCTTGGGGTGCTTTTGCAAGGCTGGAATGGGCAGATGTATCTTTGCGAAGGACGCATGAATCAAGCCATGTGCAAGGATATCCTGGAAGAAAGCTTGCTTCCTCTGACAATGTTCCTAAACTCTAAGGATTGTTTTTCCAGCAGCTACACAGCCAGGTCAATCTAGATGTGAATGGAGGACCACCAGATCAAGACCATGGCCAGCCCAATCTCCCGATCTGAGCCCCATTGAAAACCTCAAGAGGAAGATGGATGGTCACAAGCCATCAAACAAAGCTGTTTGAATTTTTGAGCCAGAAGTGGAATAAAGTCGCCCAACAGTTATATGAAAGTCTGTTGTAGAGAATGCCAAGACGCATAAAAACTGTGATTGAAAATAAGTGTTTTTCCACCAAATATTGATTTCTGCACTCTTACTAAGTTAAAACATTAGTATTGTATTGTTTGAAAATGAATAAGAACTTGTTATTATTATTATTCAAGGTGTGAAAACACTGCATCTATTTTTGTTATTTTGACCAGGTGTCATTTTCTGCAAATAAATTCTCTAAATGGCAATATTTTTATCTGGATTTTGGGAGAAATGTTGTCAGTAGATTATAGAATAAAACAAAAATGTTCAATCACATACCTATAAATATAAAACTGGTAATTTTGCAGTGGTCTACTAATTTTTTCCAGAGCTATATATATATACATATACATATATATATATGGTCCTCGTTGAAAGAAGGCATCAAATAGACATCAAATAAAGACCATCCATAATGTAAAGACCATAATGGATGGTCTTTATTTGATGTATTAAAGAAATTATGGGCTAAAGACCAGTGAGTGCCTTCTTTCAACGACAACAAGGACTGCATATGCAATTTTGAAGTGCACCATGGCGGCTGTGGTATTGTAAGACTGTGCTTATCTCTTCTGGAAAGCTTTACATATATATATGTATATGTGTGTGTATGTGTGAACAATGGGTATATCAGCGCAAAATAATTTATATATATATATATTTATATACCAACCACATCTATATATATAGAAATAAATATAAGTATATATATATATATATATATATATATATATATATATGTGTGTGTGTGTGTCTATAAGTATATACACATATGTATAGTTTCTTTCAGTCTAGTGTAGTCCGTAATGATATAGATAGGTAGATATCCAAGACTGCAATATTCAGAGAAGATTAAAAAATGTCCGGGGGGGTTCTACTCACAAGAAATGACCTCAATCTAAGAAGGTAAGTATGAGGTGATTTGGGAGAGACGAGTTGGCACCTGTAGGAGCGAGCTGCAATGTCTTTTTTACTTTTTCCTTTCTTTATCTTTATCAATCCGGAGATGAATTTCAGCTGTTTAAGCAATTTCTTCTTTGCTGCTTCCTCCGGCTGTCTCTTTGTCCCTCAGCTTCTGTCCTAAGTCTCGGTACCATTCTTCCTACTTATCCTCTCGACAGTCTCCCTCTGCTCTGACACTTCCATCGTTCTGCCCAGTGACATCACCGCTTTCAAATAGTATGTAATTATATTTAGCATATTCAACAAAATTTGTAATGCTTCCCCTTTAGATAATGGAGTTTTTTTTATAGAACATAAATCAAACAGACCTGGCACACTTAAAATTAACTATCCTTCAATTTTTTAATACTCAGTATTTATTTTTATTTAAGGAACATGTTGGAAGGAAATTATGCCTGGAAGAAAATGCATTGATTTGGAGAGATGGGATTATGTATGATAGTGTGTCTTTACTCCAGAAAATCAAGTTTGCTTAAAAGGATAGATTTCAAATTGAAACGCTCATGTTTCAGATAAAGAATACAATTAAAAAAAACAGTTTAATTCTGCTATCAAATTTACCTCTATTTCTCTTTGAATCTTTACATTATAGTGAGGTAGACGCAGATTTATCAATGTGTCTTGAGTGTAATATCGCAGCAATATTTTTAATATATATATATATATATATATATATATATATATATATACAGTCATATGCAAAAGTTTAGGCACCCCTGACAATTTCCATGATTTCCATTTATAAATAATTGGGTGTTTGGATCAGCAATTTCATTTTGTTCTATCAAATAACTGAAGGACACAGTAATATTTTAGTAGTGAAATTAGATTTATTGGATTAACAGAAAATGTGCAATATGCATCCAAACAAAATTAGACAGGTGCATAAATTTGGGCACCCCATCAGAAATATTGCATCAATATTTAGTAGAGCCTTGTTTAGCAGAGATAACAGCCTCTAGACTCTTCCTATAGCCTGCAATGAGTGCCTGCATTCTGGATGAAGATATCTTGGACCATTCCTCTTTGCAAAAAATCTCCAATTCAGTTAGGTTTGATGGTTGCCGAGCATGGACAGCACGCTTCAAATCACCCCACAGATTTTCAATGATTTTCAGGTCTGGGGACTGGGATGGCCATTCCAGAACATTTTACTTGTTCATCTGCATAAATGCCAGAGTAGATTTTGAGCAGTGTTTTGGGTCGTTATCTTGAAATATCCAGCCCCGGCGTAACTTCAACTTTGTGACTGATTCCTTAACATTATTCTCAAGTATCTGCTGATATTGAGTGGAATCCATGCGACCCTCAACTGTAACAAGATCCCCAGTACCGGCACTGGCCACACAGCCCCACAGCATGATGGAACATCCACCAAATTTTACTGTGGGTAGCAAGTGTTTGTCTTGAAACGCTGTGTTCTTTTGCTGCCATGCATATGCCCCTTTTTATGACCAAATAATCAATCTTTGTTTCATCAGTCCACAGCACCTTCTTCCAAAATGAAGCTGGCTTGTCCAAATGTGCGTTTGCATACCTCAAGCAACTCTGTTTGTGGTGTGTGTGTAGAAAAGGCTTCTTCCGCATCACTCTCTCATATAGCTTCTCCTTGTGCAAAGTTCGCTGAATTGTTGACGATGCACAATGACACCATCTGCAGCAAGATGATGTTATAGGTCTTTGGAGGTGGTATGTGGGCTGTTTTTGACTGTTCTCACCATCCTTTGCCTTTGGCTTTGCCTCTCCGATATTTTACTTGGCCTGCCACTTCTGGCCTTAACAAGAATGACTGTTCTCACCATCCTTTGCCTTTGGCTTTGCCTCTCCGATATTTTAATTGGCCTGCCACTTCTGGCCTTAACAAGAATTGTGCCTGTGGTCTTCCATTTCCTCACATTCAGCTATATTACGAGTTTTGAGCGCTATAGGGAAATTAACGACCGCCACAAAAGCGGCGGTATTTAACCTCCCTATAGCGCTGCTATTACAGGTTTTGTAAAAAAAAACACCCCAAAATAAGAACACCCCCTAATCTAATAACAAACTACTAATAGCCCTAAAAAGGGCATTTTGTAGGGCATTGCCCTAAGTTAAACAGCTCTTTTACATAAAAAGATTACAAAGAACCCCCTAACATTAAAACCCTCCGCCCAACCAACCCCCCCCCCAAAAAAAATAAGTATAAAAAAAAACCTAAACTGCCCATTGCCCCTAAAGGGGCATTTGTATTGGCATTTCCCTTAAAAGGGCAATCAGCTCTTTAGTGCCCATTAAAAAATAAAAAAAAATCTAACCCGAAAAAATTTACACACAGTTCCTAAAGTCCGGACAACTTCATCCAGGCAGCTACAAGTCTTCATCCGGGCTGAGACATCTTCATTCATCGCGGGGGCATCTTCTATTTTCATCCCTGTGGCGCGGTGCTGTGGCGGCACGGAGCTGAGCAGCTGAGCAGGACCGGCGATGACGATGGCAACATCCAGTGCGGAGCCTCCTCTTCATGCGATCTCCACACTGAAGATTGAATGCAAGATACCCATTTTATATTTGGGGTACCTTGCATTCCTATTGGCTGAAATATTCAAATCAGCCAATAGGATGAGAGCTACTTAAATCCTATTGACTGTTCAAATCAGCCAATAGGATTTAAGCAGCTCTCATCCTATTGGCTGATTTGAAAATGTCAGCCAATAGGAATGCAATATAAAACGGGTACCTTGCATTCAATCTTCAGTGTGCGGCAGAGATCGCATGAAGAGGAGCCTCTATGCCGCTGAGGACCGCCGCCCCTGAGGACATTCAGGAACTGTGAGTACCTATTTTGGGGTTAGATTTAGGGGGGGTTTTGAGTGTTTTTTTTTTAGATTAGGGATTTTTTTTTAATGGGCAGCAAAAGGGCTGATTGCCCTTTTAAGGGCAATGCCCATACAAATGCCCCTTTAGGGGCAATGGGTACCTTATGATTTTTTTAATTTAGGTTTTTTTAATTTTGGGGGGTTGGTTGGGTGGGGGGTTTTACTGTTAGCAGGTACTTTGTAATTTTTTAAGGTAAAAGAGCTGATTGATTCAGGGCAATGCCCTACTAAAAGTAATTTCTCTTGTAAGATGTATCAAGTCCACGGATTCATCCTTTACTTGTGGGATAGTCTCCTTCCCAACAGGAAGTGGCAAAGAGAGCACACAGCAGAGCTGTCCATATAGCTCCTCCTCCAGCTCCACCCCCCAGTCATTCTCTTTGCCGGCTCTAAGCAATCGGAAGGGTAAAGTGAATGTGGTAGAAAAATTGTAGTTTTTATTTTCAACAAGCAAGATTTTGTTATTTTAAATGGTACCGGTGTGTACTATTTACTCTCTAGCAGAAAGGAGATGAAGATTTCTGCAGGGAGGAAGATGATTTTAGCATGTTGTAACTAAAATCCACTACTGTTCCCACACAGGACTGAGGAGTACAAGAAAACCTCAGTTGGGGGGAACGGTTTGCAGGTTAGGCTGCAATGAGGTATGTTCAGTCTTTTTTTCTTCTAGACAAGACTGTGATAATGCTAGAGAAGACTGATAATATCCCCATGAGGGAAGGGTAAGCTGTATTCAGAGACTAAGTATGAAATTTTAAGCTTTCATAACAGGGCTAGTTTATGCTGGTTGACACTACTTTCAAGGCAAACGTTTTTTTATTGAAAATATCATTTTTTGAGACACTTTGAAGGTTCTTTTGGGTTTCTTTCAGTGGTTGTTACCCACATGGCTAATATTAAAACACTTGGGAGTGTTTCTTTAGGCCTCACAAGCACCGGAGTGAGGTGGGAGGGGCCTAATTCCGCACCTCTGTTGCGCAGTTATATTTGACTAGAAGTTCAGGCTGTTTCACATGGAGGGTCCTGCTGCAGTTTGAGGGCCTATAAGAAGCTTTTTCCCCACAAATCTGGTTCCTAAGGGAAGGTAGGGCCACAGCAGAGCTGTGGCAAGGTGCTGAACGTTTTTTAACCGTTTTTTTGGCTTACTGTTGATCCGGTTTGGGCATTAAGGGGTTAATCGTTTTTATTGCTAGTGGTGCAATCTTACTAATGCTTTAGGTACATACTGTAAAACGTTTGCTGCATTTTTCACTGTTTTGCAAAATTGTGTGCCTTTTTTATCTCTTAAAGGCACAATAACGTTTTTTTTTTTCAATGTGTGTTTTTACTTGATTAAAGTGATTTCCAAGCCTGCTTGTTTAACTACTAGTCTGTTTAAACATGTCTGACACCAAGGTGTTCAATGTGTTTAGAAGCCATGGTGGAACCCCCTCTCAGAATGTGTCCCACTTGTACTGATATATCTATACACTTTAAAGATCATATTGTTACACTTAAAAATGTGGCCCAAGATGATTCTCAGATAGAAGGTAATGAGGTTAGCCCGTCAACCTCTCCCCAAGTGTCACAACCAGTTACGCCCTCTCAAACGACGCCTAGCACCTCTAGTGCGTCTAACTCTTTTACCTTGCAAGATTTATAGGCAGTTATGAATAATACCCACTCAGTGTTCTTATCTAAACTGCCCGTGTTACCTGCAAAGCGTGATGGCTCTGTTTTAAGAACAGATAATGAGCATTCTGACGCTTTAGTAGCCGTATCCGATATACCCTCAAAACGCTCTGAAGTTGGGGCTAGGGATGGGCTGTCTGAGGGAGAAATTTCCGATTCAGGAAAGGTTTCTCCTCAGACAGATTCAGATATATTGGTTTTTAAATTTAAACTAGAACTCCTCCGCTTATTGCTCAGGGAGGTATTAGTTACTCTGGATGACTGCGACCCTATGGTGGTTCCAGAGAAATTGTGTAAAATGGACAAGTACCTGGAAGTTCCTGTTTACATTGATGTGTTCCCGGTCCCTAAGAGGATTGCGGATATCGTTACTAGGGAGTGGGATAGACCAGGTATTCCCTTCGTTCCCCCTCCTGTTTTTAAGAAAATGTTCCCCATATCTGACCCCATGCGGTACTTGTGGCAGACGGTGCCTAAGGTCGAGGGGGCTATTTCTTCACTTGCTAAACGCACAACCATACAAATTGAAGACAGTTGTGCTTTCAAAGACCCTATGGATAAAAAATTAGAGGGTTTGCTTAAGAAAATTTTTGTTCAACAAGGTTTTCTTCTCCAACCTATTGCGTGCATTGTTCCTGTAACTACTTCAGCTGCTTTCTGGTTTGAGGCGCTGGAAGATGCGCTCCAGACGGAGACCTCATATGAGGACATTATGGACAGAATTAAGGCTCTTAAGCTGGATAATTCGTTTATCACAGATGCCACTTTCCAACTAGCTAAGTTAGCGGCAAAGAATTCAGGTTTCGCCATTTTAGCGCGCAGGGCGCTATGGCTAAAGTCCTGGTCGGCCGATGTGTTGTCAAAATCCAAACTCTTGAACATCCCTTTCAAAGGAAAGACCCTCTTCGGGCCTGAATTGAAAGAGATTATTTCAGAAATCACTGGGGGAAAAGGCCATGCTCTCCCTCAGGACAAGTCCTTCAAGTTAAAGAACAAACAAAATAATATTCGTTCCTTTCGGAATTTCAGGAGCGGTCTCGCTTCATCCTCCCCTGCTGCAAAGCAAGAGGGTAACGCTTCCCAACCCAGGGCAGCCTGGAAACCTTACCAGGGCTGGAACAAGGGTAAACAGGCCAAGAAGCCTGCAGCTGCCTCCAAGACAGCATGAAGAGGTAGCCCCCGATCCGGGACCGCATCTAGTAGGGGGCAGACTTTCTCTCTTTGCTCAGGCCTGGGCAAGAGATGTACTCGATCCCTGGGCCTTAGAGATTGTATCCCAGGGATATCTTCTAGAATTCAAGGACTCCCCTCCAAGGGGAAGGTTCCACATTTCTCGTCTGTCTACAGACCAGACAAAGAATGAGGCGTTCTTACGCTGTGTAGAAGACCTACATATAATGGGAGTGATCCACCCAGTTCCAATGGCGGAACAAGGGCTGGGTTTTTACTCAAACCTGTTTGTGGTTCCCAAGAAAGAAGGAACTTTCAGACCAATCCTGGATCTCAAAATTCTAAACAAATTCCTCAGAGTCCCATCATTCAAGATGGAGACCATTCGGACAATCTTACCAATGATCCAGGAGGGTCAATATATGACCACCGTGGATTTAAAGGATGTGTATCTGCACATTCCTATCCACAAAGATCATCACCAGTTTGTCAGGTTCGCCTTTCTGGACAGGCATTACCAGTTTGTGGCTCTTCCTTTCGAGTTGGCCACTGCTCCCAGAATTTTCACAAAGGTGCTAGGGTCCCTCCTGGTGGTTCTAAGACCGCGGGGCATAGCAGTGGCGCCTTATCTAGACAACATCTTAATTCAGGTGTCGACTTTCCAAAGAGCCAAGTCTCACACGGAAATTGTATTGGCCTTTCTGAGGTCTCACGGGTGGAAGGTGAACATCAAAAAGAGTTCTCTCTCCCCCCTCACAAGAGTTTCCTTCCTAGGAACTCTCATAGACTCGATAGAAATGAAAATATTTCTGACGGAGGTCAGAAAGTCAAAACTCTTAACCACTTGCCGAGCCCTTCATTCCATTCCTCGGCCATCTGTAGCTCAGTGCATGGAGACAATCGGATTAATGGTAGCGGCAATGGACATAGTCCCTTTTGCACTGATACACCTCAGACCACTGCAAGTATGCATGCTCAAACAGTGGAATGGGGATTATGCAGATTTGTCTCCTCAAATACAGCTAAACCAGGGGACCAGAGATTCTCTTCTCTGGTGGTTGTCTCAGGATCACCTGTCTCAGGGAATGTGTTTCCGCAGACCAGAGTGGATCATCGTAACGACCGACGCCAGTCTGTTGGGCTGGGGTGCAGTCTGGAACTCCCTGAAAGCTCAGGGCTTATGGTCTCGGGAAGAGGCTCTTCTCCCGATAAACATTCTGGAACTGAGGGCGATATTCAACGCTCTTCAGGCATGGCCTCAGCTAGCCGCGGCCAAATTCATCAGATTTCAGTCGGACAACATCACGACTGTAGCTTACGTCAATCATCAGGGAGAAACAAGGAGTTCCCTAGCAATGATGGAAGTAACCAAGATAATCAGGTGGGCGGAGGATCACTCCTGCCATCTCTCAGCAATTCACATCCCAGGAGTAGACAACTGGGAGGCGGATTTTCTAAGTCGGCAGACTTTTCACCCGGGGGAGTGGGAACTCCACTCGGAGGTATTTACCCAGCTGACTCAGCTATGGGGCACTCCAGAATTGGATCTGATGGCATCCTTTCAGAACACCAAGCTTCCTCTTTACGGGTCCAGGTCTCGGGATCCCCAGGTGGTGCTGATAGATGCTCTAGCAGCGCCTTGGTCCTTCAATCTGGCCTATGTTTTTCCACAGTTTCCTCTCCTACCTCGTCTGGTTGCCAGAATCAAGCAGGAGAGGGCTTCGGTGAATCTGATAGTGCCTGCGTGGCCACGCAGGAAATGGTATGCAGACCTAGTGGACATGTCATCTGTCCCACCATGGACACTACCAATGAGTCAGGACCTTCTAATACAAGGTCCTTTCAAGCATCCAAATCTAATTTCTCTGCGTCTGACTGCTTGGATATTGAACACCTAATTCTATCAAAGCGTGGTTTCTCTGAGTCGGTTATTGATACCCTGATTCAGGCTAGAAAGCCTGTCACCAGGAAAATCTACCATAAGATTTGGCGAAAATATCTTTTTGGTGTGAATCCAAGGGCTACTCATGGAGTAAGATTAGGATTCCCAGGATATTGTCCTTTCTCCAAGAAGGATTGGAGAAAGGATTATCAGCTAGTTCCTTAAAAGGACAAATATCTGCTTTGTCTATCCTTTTACACAAACGTCTGGCAGAGGTACCAGACGTTCAAGCCTTTAGTCAGGCTTTAGTCAGAATCAAGCCTGTTTATAGACCTGTGGCTCCGCCATGGAGTCTGAATTTAGTTCTTTCAGTTCTGCAAGGGGTTCCGTTTGAACCTTTACATTCCATAGATATTAAGCTTTTATCTTGGAAAGTTTTGTTTTTGGTAGCTATCTCTTCTGCTCGAAGAGTTTCAGAGCTATCTGCTTTACAGTGTGGTTCACCTTATCTGGTTTTCCATGCAGATAAGGTAGTTTTGCGTACCAAACCCGGTTTTCTTCCTAAGGTTGTGTCTAATAAGAATATTAACCAGGAAATTGTTGTTCCTTCTCTGTGTCCTAATCCTTCTTCGAAGAAGGAACATCTGTTACACAATCTTGATGTAGTTCGTGCTTTAAAGTTCTATTTACAAGCAACTAAGGATTTCAGACAAACACCTTCATTGTTTGTTATCTATTCTGGTAAGAGGAGAGGTCAGAAGGCGACTGCTACCTCTCTTTCCTTTTGGCTGAAAAGCATCATCCATTTGGCCTATGAGACTGCTGGCCAGCAGCCTCCTGAAACAATTACTGCTCATTCTACCAGAGCAATGGCTTCCACATGGGCTTTTAAAAATGAGGCTTCTATTGAACAGATTTGTAAGGCAGCGACTTGGTCTTCGCTGCATACTTTTTCCAAATTTTACAAATTCGATACTTTTGCTTCTTTGGAGGCTATTTTTGGGAGAAAGGTTTTACAAGCAGTGGTGCCTTCCGTTTAAGGTACCTGTCTTGTTCCCTCCCTTCATCCGTGTCCTAAAGCTTTGGTATTGGTATCCCACAAGTAAAGGATGAATCCGTGGACTCGATACATCTTACAAGAGAAAACAGAATTTATGCTTACCTGATAAATTACTTTCTCTTGTGATGTATCGAGTCCACGGCCCGCCCTGGCTATTAAGTCAGGTAGCTTTTTTGTTAAACTACAGTCACCACTGCACCCTATGGTTTCTCCTTTTTCTTCCTAACCTTCGGTCGAATGACTGGGGGGTGGAGCTGGAGGGGGAGCTATATGGACAGCTCTGCTGTGTGCTCTCTTTGCCACTTCCTGTTGGGAAGGAGAATAGCCCACAAGTAAAGGATGAATCCGTGGACTCGATACATCACAAGAGAAAGTAATTTATCAGGTAAGCATAAATTCTGTTTTTAAGGGCTATTGGTAGTTTATTGTCAGATTAGGGGGTGTTTTTATTTTGGGGTGGCTTTTTAATAGGGGTTTTAGATTAGGTTTAATTTGTATTATTTTGGATAATTTTGTTTATTATTTTTTGTAATCTTAGTTTGTTTGTTTTAGTAATTTTAGTGTTTGTTTTTTGTTTTTTTGTAATGTTCTTTTTTTTATTTTTTCGTAGTATTAGGATTTTTTAATTTTGTAACTTAGTTTTTTTTTTTTTTTTTTAAAATAGCAATCGACTAGATTACGAGTTTTGAGCGGCTCGGTGCTAACTTGCAAGTTATTGTCACCGCTCACCTCCCTATAGCGCTGCTATTACAAGTTTGCAAAAACCCAGCGTTAGCAGGCAATAAGTGAGCGTTGAGCAAAATTGAACTCCATACCGCACTTAAATACCAACGCTGCTGTGAGTTGGTTTTACGTGCTCGTACACAATTTCCCCATAGACATCAATGGGGAGAGCCGGCTGAAAAAAAGCCTAACGCAGCACCATTGATTACTATGGGGAAACAAAATTTATATTTAAACCTAACACCCTAACATAAACCCCGAGTCTGAACACCCCTAATCTGCTGCCCCTGACATTGCTGATACCTACATTAAACTTATTAACCCCTAATCTTCCACCCCCGGCATCGCCGCCACCTACCTACACTTATGAACCCCTAATCTGCTGCCCCAATGCCGTCGCTACCTACCTACACTTATTAACCCCTAATCTGCCACCCCCGACATCGCCGCCATCTACCTACACTTATTAACCACTAATCTGCCTCCCCTATTGCGTGCATTGTTCCTGTAACTACTGCAGCTGCTTTCTGGTTCGAGGCGCTGGAAGATGCGCTCCAGACGGAGACCTCATATGAGGACATTATGGACAAAATTAAGGCTCTTAAGCTGGATAATTCTTTTATCACAGATGCCGCTTTCCAACTAGCTAAGTTAGCGGCAAAGAATTGAGGTTTCGCCATTTTAGCGCGCAGGGCGCTATGGCTAAAGTCCTGGTCGGCCGATGTGTCGTCAAAATCCAAACTCTTGAACATCCCTTTCAAAGGAAAGACCCTCTTCGGGCCTGAATTGAAAGAGATTATTTCAGAAATCACTGGGGGAAAAGGCCATGCTCTCCCTCAGGACAAGTCCTTCAAGTTAAAGAACAAACAAAATAATTTTCGTTCCTTTCAGAATTTCAGGAGCGGTCTCGCTTCATCCTCCCCTGCTGCAAAGCAAGAGGGTAACGCTTCCCAACCCAGGGCAGCCTGGAAACCTTACCAGGGCTGGAACAAGGGTAAACAGGCCAAGAAGCCTGCAGCTGCCTCCAAGACAGCATGAAGGGGTAGCCCCCGATCTGGGACCGGATCTAGTAGGGGGCAGACTTTCTCTCTTCGCTCAGGCCTGGGCAAGAGATGAACTCGATCCCTGGGCCTTAGAGATTGTATCCCAGGGATATCTTCTAGAATTCAAGGACTCCCCTCCAAGGGGAAGGTTCCACATTTCTCGTCTGTCTACAGACCAGACAAAGAATGAGGCGTTCTTACGCTGTGTAGAAGACCTACATACAATGGGAGTGATCCACCCAGTTCCAATGGCGGAACAAGGGCTGGGTTTTTACTCAAACCTGTTTGTGGTTCCCAAGAAAGAAGGAACTTTCAGACCAATCCTGGATCTCAAAATTCTAAACAAATTCTTCAGAGTCCCATCATTCAAGATGGAGACCATTCGGACAATCTTACCAATGATCCAGGAGGGTCAATATATGACCACCGTGGATTTAAAGGATGTGTATCTGCACATTCCTATCCACAAAGATCATCACCAGTTTCTCAGGTTCGCCTTTCTGGACAAGCATTACCAGTTTGTGGCTCTTCCTTTCGGGTTTGCCACTGCTCCCAGAATTTTCACAAAGGTGCTAGCGTCCCTCCTGGCGGTTCTAAGACCGCGGGGCATAGCAGTGGCGCCTTATCTAGACAACATCTTAATTCTGGCGTCGACTTTCCAAAGAGCCAAGTCTCACACGGAAATTGTATTGGCCTTTCTGAGGTCTCACGGGTGGAAGGTGAACGTCAAAAAAAGAGTTCTCTCTCCCCCCTCACAAGAGTTTCCTTCCTAGGAACTCTGATAGACTCGATAGAAATGAAAATATTTCTGACGGAGGTCAGAATGTCAAAACTCTTAACCACTTGCCGAGCCCTTCATTCCATTCCTCGGCCATCTGTAGCTCAGTGCATGGAGACAATCGGATTAATGGTAGCAGCAATGGACATAGTCCCTTTTGCACGGATACACCTCAGACCACTGCAACTATGCATGCTCAAACAGTGGAATGGGGATTATGCAGATTTGTCTCCTCAAATACAGCTGGACCAGGGGACCAGAGATTCTCTTCTCTGGTGGTTGTCTCAGGATCACCTGTCTCAGGGAATGTGTTTCCGCAGACCAGAGTGGATCATCGTAACGACCGACGCCAGTCTGTTGGGCTGGGGTGCAGTCTGTGACTCCCTGAAAGCTCAGGGCTTATGGTCTCAGGAAGAGGCTCTTCTCCCGATAAACATTCTGGAACTGAGGGCGATATTCAACGCTCTTCAGGCATGGCCTCAGCTAGCCGCGGCCAAATTCATCAGATTTCAGTCGGACAACATCACAACTGTAGCTTACGTCAATCATCAGGGAGAAACAAGGAGTTCCCTAGCAATGATGGAAGTAACCAAGATTATCCGGTGGGTGGAGGATCACTCCTGCCATCTCTCAGCAATTCACATCCCAGGAGTAGACAACTGGGAGGTGGATTTTCTAAGTTGTCAGACTTTTCACCCGGGGGAGTGGGAACTCCACCCGGAGGTATTTGCCCAGCTGACTCAGCTATGGGGCACTCCAGAATTGGATCTGATGGCGTCCTGTCAGAACACCAAGCTTCCTCTTTATGGGTCCAGGTCCCGGGATCCCCAGGTGGTGCTGATAGATGCTCTAGCAGCGCCTTGGTCCTTCAATCTGGCCTATGTTTTTCCACAGTTTCCTCTCCTCCCTTGTCTGGTTGCCAGAATCAAGCAAGAGAGGGCTTCGGTGATTCTGATAGCGCCTGTGTGGCCACGCAGGACCTGGTATGCAGACCTAGTGGACATGTCATCTGTCCCACCATGGACACTACCAATGAGGCAGGACCTTCTAATACAAGGTCCTTTCAAGCATCCAAATCTAATTTCTCTGCGTCTGACTGCTTGGAGATTGAACACCTAATTCTATCAAAGCGTGGTTTCTCTGAGTCGGTTATTGATACCCTGATTCAGGCTAGAAAGCCTGTCACTAGGAAAATCTACCATAAGATTTGGCGAAAATATCTTTTTTGGTGTGAATCCAAGGGCTACTCATGGAGTAAGATTAGGATTCCCAGGATATTGTCCTTTCTCCAAGAAGGATTGGAGAAAGGATTATCAGCTAGTTCCTTAAAATTACAGATATCTGCTTTGTCTATCCTTTTACACAAACGTCTGGCAGAGGTACCAGACGTTCAAGCGTTTAGTCAGGCTTTAGTCAGAATCAAGCCTGTTTATAGACCTGTGGCTCCGCCATGGAGTCTGAATTTAGTTCTTTCAGTTCTGCAAGGGGTTCCATTTGAACCTTTACATTCCATAGATATTAAGCTTTTATCTTGGAAAGTTTTGTTTTTGGTAGCTATCTCTTCTGCTCGAAGAGTTTCAGAGCTATCTGCTTTACAGTGTGGTTCACCTTATCTGGTTTTCCATGCAAATAAGGTAGTTTTGCGTACCAAACCCGGTTTTCTTCCTAAGGTTGTGTCTAATAAGAATATTAACCAGGAAATTGCTGTTCCTTCTCTGTGTCCTAATCCTTCTTCGAAGAAGGAACGTCTGTTACACAATCTTGATGTAGTTCGTGCTTTCTAGTTCTATTTACAAGCAACTAAGGATTTCAGACAAACACCTTCATTGTTTGTTATCTATTCTGGTAAGAGGAGAGGTCAGAAGGCGACTGCTACCTCTCTTTCCTTTTGGCTGAAAAGCATCATCCATTTGGCCTATGAGACTGCTGGCCAGCAGCCTCCTTAAACAATTACTGCTCATTCTACCAGAGCAATGGCTTCCACATGGGCTTTTAAAAATGAGGCTTCTGTTGAACAGATTTGTAAGGCAGCGACTTGGTCTTCGCTGCATACTTTTTCCAAATTTTACAAATTCGATACTTTTGCTTCTTCGGAGGCTATTTTTGGGAGAAAGGTTTTACAAGCAGTGGTGCCTTCCGTTTAAGGTACCTGTCTTGTTCCCTCCCTTCATCCGTTTCCTAAAGCTTTGGTATTGGTATCCCACAAGTAAAGGATGAATCCGTGGACTCGATACATCTTACAAGAGAAAACAGAATTTATGCTTACCTGATAAATTACTTTCTCTTGTGATGTATTGAGTCCAAGGCCCGCCCTGGCTATTAAGTCAGGTAGCTTTTTTGTTAAACTACAGTCACCACTGCACCCTATGGTTTCTCCTTTTTCTTCCTAACCTTCGGTCGAATGACTGGGGGGTGGAGCTGGAGGGGGAGCTATATGGACAGCTCTGCTGTGTGCTCTCTTTGCCACTTCCTGTTGGGAAGGAGAATAGCCCACAAGTAAAGGATGAATCCGTGGACTCGATACATCACAAGAGAAAGTAATTTATCAGGTAAGCATAAATTCTGTTTTTAAGGGCTATTGGTAGTTTATTGTCAGATTAGGCGGTGTTTTTATTTTGGGGTGGCTTTTTAATAGGGGTATTAGATTAGGTTTAATTTGTATTATTTTGGATAATTTTGTTTATTATTTTTTGTAATCTTAGTTTTTTTTTTTTTTTAGTTATTAGTGTTTGTTTTTTGTTTTTTTGTAATGTTCTTTTTTTATTTTTTCGTAGTATTAGGATTTTTTAATTTTTTAATTTATTTTTTTTATTTTTCGTTTTTTTTTTTTTTTTAAATAGCAATCGGCTAGATTACGAGTTTTGAGCGGCTCGGTGCTAACTTGCAAGTTATTGTCACCGCTCACCTCCCTATAGCGCTGCTATTACAGGTTTGCAAAAACCCAGCGTTAGCAGGCAATAAGTGAGCTTTGAGCAAAATTGAGCTCCATACCGCACTCAAATACCAACGCTGCTGTGAGTTGGTTTTACGTGCTCGTACACAATTTCCCCATAGACATCAATGGGGAGAGCCGGCTGAAAAAAAGCCTAACGCAGCCCCATTGATTACTATGGGGAAACAAAATTTATATTTAAACCTAACACCCTAACATAAACCCGAGTCTAAACACCCCTAATCTGCTGCCCCTGACATCGCTGATACCTACATTAAACTTATTAACCCCTAATCTTCCACCCCCGGCATCGCCGCCACCTACCTACACTTATGAACCCCTAATCTGCTGCCCCAATGCCGTCGCTACCTACCTACACTTATTAACCCCTAATCTGCCACCCCCGACATCGCCGCCACCTACCTACACTTATTAACCACTAATCTGCCTCCCCCAATGTCGTCGCCACTATACTAAAGTTATTAACCCCTAATCTGCCATCCCCAACGTCTCTGCCACTATACTAAAGTTATAAACCCCTAAACCTAAGTCTAACCCTAACCCTAACACCAACTAACTTTAATATAATTAAAATAAATCTAAATAAAAATTACTATCATTAACTAAATAATTCCTATTTAAAACTAAATACTTACCTATAGAATAAACCCTATGCTAGCTAAAATATAACTAATAGTTACATTGTATCTATCTTAGGTTTTATTTTTATTTCACAGCTAAGTTTGTATTTATTTTAACTAGGTAGATTAGTTAGTAAATAATTATTAACTATTTACTAGCTACCTAGCTAAAATAAATACAAATTTACCTGTAAAATAAAACCTAACCTGAGTTACACTACTAACACCTAACCTTACACTAAAATTAAATCAATTACATTAATTAAATACAGTTAACTAAATTACAAAAAAAACACTAAATTACTCAAAATGAAAAACAAATTATCAAATATTTAAACTAATTACACCTAATCTAATAGCCCTATCAAAATAAAAAAGCCCCACCAAAATAAAAAAAAAAAACCTAGCCTAAACAAAACTGCCAATATTTTGAGCTTAGGGTTTGGGCGGAAAAAGAGCTAAATGCCCTTTTAAGGGCAATTCCCATCCAAATGCTCTTTTCAGGGCAAAGGGGAGCTTAGGTTTTTAACATAGGATTTTATTTGGGGGAGTAGTTGTGTAGGTTGTCGGTTTTACTGTTGAGGGGTTATTTGTAATTTTTTTTACAGGTAAAAGAGCTGATTTCTTTGGGGCAATGCCTTGCAAAAGGCCCTTTTAAGGGCTATTGGTAGTTTAGTTTAGGCTAGGGTTTTTTTTTTTAATTTTGGGGGGGCTTTTTTATTTTGATAGGGCTATTAGATTAGGTGTAATTAGTTTAAATATTTGATAATTTATTTTTTGTAATTTAATTAATTGTATTTAATTAATGTAATTTATTTAATTGTAGTGTAAGGTTAGGTGTTAGTAGTGTAACTCAGGTTAGGTTTTATTTTACAGGTAAATTTGTATTTATTTTAGCTAGGTAGCTAGTAAATAGTTAATAACTATTTACTAACTAATCTACCTAGTTAAAATAAATACAAACTTAGCTGTGAAATAAAAATAAAACCTAAGATAGATACAATGTAACTATTAGTTTATTTTACAGGTAAGTATTTAGTTTTAAATAGGAATTATTTAGTTAATGATAGTAATTTTTATTTAGATTTATTTTAATTATATTAAAGTTAGTGGGTGTTAGGGTTAGATTTAGGGTTAGGTTTAGGGGTTAATAACTTTAGTATAGTGGCTGCGATTTTGGGGGCAGCAGATTAGGGGTTAATAACAGTAATGTAGGTTGCGGTGATGTTAGGGACAGTAGATTGGGGTTAATTATATTTAACTAGTGTTTGCGATGCGGGAGTACGACGGTTTATGGGGTTAATATGTTTATTATAGTGGCAGCGATGTCCGGAGAGGCAGATTAGGGGTTAATAATTTTATTTTATTGTTTGTGATGCGGGAGGGCCTCGGTTTAGGGGTTAATAGGTAGTTTATGGGTGTTAGTGTACTTTTTAGCACTTTACTTATCAGTTTTATGTTACGGCTTTGTAGCGCAAAACTCATAACTACCGACTTTCAGTTTATGGTACGGATCTTGTAGTTATAGGCTGTACTGTTCACTTTTTGGCCTCCCAGGCAAGCTCGTAATACCGGCGCTATGGAAGTCCCATTAAAAAAAGACTTTTTGAAAGCTGCGGTAGTTACGTTGCGTTACGGCCAAAAAAGTGTGCGGTACATCTATACCTGCAAAACTCGTATTACCAGCGGTAGTGAAAAAGAGCCATAACACTGCTTTTTCACCCATAACGCAAAACTCGTAATCTAGCCGAATGTTAGTTTTATTTATAGTTTAAGCTTAGGTTTTTTTTATTTCACAGAAAAGATTTTATTTATTTTAAGATAGTTATATTGTAACTTTAATTTAAAGTTAGGGGGTGTTAGGTTTAGGGGTTAATAGTTTAATTTAGTGTGTCGAGATGTAGGGGGCCAGCAGTTTTGGGGTTAATAGGTTTAGTTTAGTAGTAGCGATGTGGGGGGCTGGCGGTTTAGGGTTTAATAGCGTTATTATAGTAGTCGCGATGTGGGTTGCTGGCGGTTTAGGGGTTAATAGCTTTATTTAGTGTCGCAATGTCGGTGGGGAGGCGGATTAGGGGTATTTAGACTAGGGGCTTATGTTAGGGTTTTAGGTTTTTACGTAAGCTTCTTATCCCCATAGACATCGCAGGTGTTAGTTTTTTCTAACACTTTCTCTCCATTGATGTCTATGGGGGAAAATGTGCATGAGCACGTCAAGTCAGGCCTTGGCTTTTGTGCGGTATGGAAGCTTAACGCACCATAACGCACAACAAAAGAAGGCTTCTCCCTAACTTGTAATGGCAGTGCTATGGAAAGTGCGGTAGTGCAAAATTGTTAGTGTTATTTACGGACCTGAGCTCACCTATGATTACTCTTTAACAAAGGATTCCAAGAGAACTAAACTAAATTTAAATTATATGAAAATTGAACAATTGATTAAAATGTCATGCTCAATCAAATACAATTAAGTTGAACTTTACTGTCACATTTTTTTTTAAGTATCAATAAAGGATACCAAGAGAAAAAGCTAAATGTGAAAAAAAGTAACTAGTTTGTGTTTTTTCAATTGTGCTTTCAATCTAAATCCTGAAAGTTTAAGTTTGACTTTCATGTCTCTTAAGTATTTACATTTTTGGCTGCTCAGTAGCTCAGTCATTGTAATTAACTCTTCATAAGAGTTCATAAGAGTCATCTGGTATGAAAATAAAACATCAATTACTTTTTATTTAAAAATTTGATAGGCTATTGAATTACATTATATATATAATAAACTACACATTGCTTGGCAAAATAAATGCAAAATTATTTATTTTAAATTGTTTATTACTGTCATTTTGTTAACACAGTTTACAAGTTTTTGTAAAGCTATAGTGGTTCAGGGATACACCTGGTGGGATCCAGGATCCTGGTCTCCTTAGCTGTGGCCAATTAGGGACAGATGTCAATAAGCATGTGTTCTGATCTGATCTATCGCTGTGAAGAACGTTGAAAGGTCAAATTCATGTCTCCATACTTAATGATAGGGGCCACTTAGTTTCTCTGGAAGGACTGAAAAGAGTAGAATTTTCAGAAGTATAAATAGTGTAAATTGCATGGGTCTAAGTATAAATAAATACTGTAATATTGGGCAATCAAATCACTTTTTTGCATGATCTTATATAAAAATGATAGAAAAACTGTCAGTAGAACTGTTCAGGTACTAAAAGGATTACAATCCTGCTGCCTTTTATGGAAATATAGCTTTATACAAACAAGCAGCGACACTATAAAAAGGCATGCCCAGCCTGCTGCTCCCCTACAGAGCAATCTAGAAGGGTCATGTCATATGTAATATAATTGCAAAGCATTTGGAAGAGTATCCATTATGAAAACTGTAGATGAAAAAAAAAGAAAACCAGGTGAAAAACATGTATTGTTGTAAATTAAAATGCCTTTAAATTTGAAAGACCCCTAAAACCTTGTGAGAAGCAATTTTTTCTCAGCTTTGCTTGCAGACTGGAGTAGATCCCCTGTATTGAATCAAAATCTTTCTATAATAAAATACATAGTTTAAATAAAATTGCATGGCAGAGTTATTTTTAATGTTATTCCTGAATCAAATAGACACAGTTTGAGATTCATCTCTATGACGCTTTTATGCTGGTTGAAGTATTTGAAGTAAGTCAGAATCCACAGAGAATATCAGTGTTTCAGGAAAATGTATGTAAAAGTTAGCCAGTTAGTTTGCTTATCTTTTTACTTAACCATGGGATAGAATTATAAAAAAAAAAAAAATCCTGGGTCATGAAGCAAAGGTTGATTAAAGTTTGTTTATTTTATAAATTGGGACAAAGTCAAATCAACCTAGGTATTATTGCATTATGGTAAAGCAATAAATTATAATATAAATTAGGTTCTTTATTTTGTTTATGTTTTTAATAAAGCCACAACGCAGTTCATTTAATAAAATACTTGTGTTTGAAGCTGAAAATTGTAATGTCTATCTGTAGGACCTTACCATTGATGTTCCAACAACCATGATTGTTTTTTGAGGAGTTATTGTCTTTTTAGATGAGTTATTTGATATTTTACCCTCCCTATAGAGCCCCATAATGATTCACAAGATGACATACTAAATTACTAAGGCTTTAGGGGGATATAGATGAAGCAGAGTGGTGGGGTGAATGTATTATTCAGCAGCATTTCGCTTAGCTAACACCTTTTGATGTAGCCCTAAGACTGCACCTGAACCTCCCACTGTTGCTCTGAAGACGTCAGGCTTACGCATAAAAGACATCTGCTTATGAATCCAGCATCTCACAGCTCACTGTGTGAGCAGCCTAGCTTCACATAACCAACCTTGCTGCCTTGCTACGACTTGTTAAAACACAAAGCAGGATTTGTTCTTTTCCATTTTAATATAATCCGTGTATTCACAAAAGCCTGATCCATGTTAGAGCTCATAGAAGGTAAGTTATGGAAGCGTTATTTTAATTTCAGTTCTAAAACTGATTGACAACAATACAGGTATTGGCTCTGTATAAAGTAGTAAGATAATTGTTTTTGTTGTAAAATAATAAAAAAAGTACCTTAACTGCATTGACTGTAAAACTATATTGACATACATAGGGTATGTGGTTGTTGACCTTTATAAATTCAATTTTATAATACACGTTTTCAAATACATTGTGTTTAGATATGATCTATTGTATAAGATATGAACACTGTGCTGTATCTTTCAATCATTTTTTTGTGATTTAATAGAGAAATACATATACTATAAATTCAATTACTGAGCAACTGAGAATTACAAGAAAATACTTTTTATAATTTTGGAAAATGAAGGCAACATTCCAAATCTTTCTAATTAGATGGATTCAAAAAAATTCAGGAATAGACTATGTTACATATATGTCTATGAATAAGCTGTTAGCCAGAGCTTTCATAGCAGCATGATGATGAGGAGGAAGATTATTATTATTATTAGTATTAAAATTATAGTACAGAGATGTAAACATTGTTCTATGGAAATTATATTAATAGTGGTAGATCTAAGGCATTTTGTTGATGCACAATTATTTAAATGAACATCCTTACATTATTTAGCTGCTATGAAGATTTTTCAAATTTTTTGCAGACAAACATATAAGGTTTATATGGAAACTTATCTGTATATGAATTCTTGTTTTGTTGATCTTTTTATGTTCTTCATTTTCTACCCTCAGTAAATGGAACCCCAGGGAGTCAGCTGTCAACCCCTCGCTCTGGAAAATCACCAAGTCCCTCACCCACCAGCCCGGGGAGCCTGCGGAGACAAAGGGTATAGTTTCTATTTTCTCACTTCATAATAAGATGAAAGATGCAAGTGACTGTAACTTAAATACAACGCTTCCCATGTTGTCACAGCTATGTCTTAGTCAGAAGTGTTCTGTATTGTGCTGGAGATCAATAGGATGGCTTGAGATATTCATTCCACCCCATCAGCTTTAAGTGCCTTGCAAGTGATTTTTAAGGAGAAAAAAAAAATCAAAACCCTGTATGACACTATTGTGATCATAGGACTCACAAATTGAAAGGGAGGTAATTTCACAATCTATGTTCATTAAGATTCATAAGTATTATATAAAGGTTTATTTAAAAAATACTAATGAAAAAAACTAAATATGAGAATAATAGTCTTCAGGTTTAATGACGGATAGATGATAGATAGATGGATGGATGGATGGATACATGAGTGGGTAGAAGAAAAAATCACTGAGTTAAGGATCTTAAGGTTATGTGATTTTTTTTAATTTAAAAAGTTTGTTTTAAACAAAGTGCATATAATTTTGTGCATCTTCGTACCTTCAATTCAGTTAAATGTCTGCCATCTAAAACGTAGGGCCCGATTTCCGTGCAGGCAAAATTATTTTAATAGATCTATCCATGCTACGATGCCTGTTACAGCATTCTTGAAAAGAATATTTTACATTTCTGTATCTGAGACATATATATTATAATCTATTGCATTATAGTGCTCAGTAAAATCTGAAGTTTAAAAATTGTACAGAAAGTAAAATGGAACAAAATAATAACTTCATAATGAAAAGTAAAATAATAAAGAAAATACAAACTAAAAATTGTTATTTCATAATACAAAGAAAAGAACATAATAAAAGTACAAAGTGAAACACATTGATGTATAATAAGGCAGTAATACTAAATATGTAATGTATGAGGTAACTACTATATACAAAAAGGTAATAGTGCATTTTGATATAGTAAACAACACACCAAAAAATAATAAATAAAATGTCTGGAAAGAACATCAAGGACTCTCCTTTTTTGGTAAAGTCTCAATCCACATGGGCACACTGGTCACTCTTCCACAAACAAGCTCTGGATTTACGCTTTAACAAAGTGGTGTTTCTTGAAAAAAAAAAAAAAAGTTGGGCGCCACATAGCATATCCTGTGATAATAGTTCTCAACCTAGACCCACTGTATTGTAGTTTCAGGTTCTGAATAACACCAAACACAGTATATATGATGCTTTATAAAGGATCATATATACTATGTATATCTTTGATTTTACCTAAAGAAACGGCCATATTGCTGCTCTAATAGGCTGATAAACACGTTGTAATAGAGCTTTGCTCAGTGCTTTATGAAAGTGAGGTTTATATATTGAGCAATATAAGCATTTAAAACTTATTTTTTTAACTAAAACTATCTGTGGAATATTGGAATCCTGGTTTGCTACCAGCCCAGAGGGGGTTCCAGTGTGTGTATAGACACTGTTTGTTTGGTGTTATTAAAATACGTGAGTACATTAAAGTACATTGGGTCTGGTTTAAGATCTATTGTCACAGGATACGTTAGGGACACCCCACTTTTCCAAAGTGAAAAACGTAATTGGTATTTTTTTTAGTATAACATTAGTCTTGCAATCTCAGGGAGTGGCTGCGCAGAATATCCTTCAGGCATGTAGGAAGTTCTCTCAGAGTTGTCATATTTTCTAACGCCAAGCTAGAAGTGGCTAAAAGTTAACATACATAGAAAACACTACAATTTAATTTTTAGTTTTTGAAGAAAATGTGTTATCGGTGCCAGGTGGTCCCTGTTAAATTTGCTTTCTCCTAGTACATTCCAGAGTATTATATTACTTTATGTGAGAGGCAGATTGATAACTGACAAAACATCTAGGTTAAGACACCTTTTTTAGAGACTTGAGTGACCTCTGCCCATGTGAGGATCAGTGTGATGATTTACCTTGATGCTGTTGAACTTTAAAGAATTAGACCTCTACTCTCACCTACTGATTTTAAGGACACAGAAAACAATGTCTGCCCATGTTAGTATGAGAGACTGATAGGGCCAATGTCCATTAGGTTATATAGTTCCAATATGTCCACCCTTCAGTAAGCAATACAATTAAAACTATACAGTTTAAATCATGGATTTCCTTCAACAGCACTTTGGGGCATACATTGTCTGAGTACCCTTGATATAATCAGGTATAGTTGCATGATCTACAAGGGTACAAGAATAACTATCCATCAATTCAGGCTTGTTTAGGCCCTTTAAGTTTTAAATTCAACACCTTCTATAATATTTATATGAGTATAGACAACCGGTTGTATTGTAATTTGTTATATTTTTCTGGGATGGTTATTGAATGGATTAGGAGTCTGGAAGATCTGTAAATTTTCATTCTTTAGTGTAACTTCATTATGTTAGCATCACAACATTTATACAATGTAACAGAATACTCTAGAATTTATTCCTGCTTGCCAGTCTGCTCCCCTACCATTTATTTTGCTCCAATTCTAGTAAACTGATTTCACAAATAGCTCCCAATGCTGAAAAAATGTTTAGAACAAATAGATTACACTTAGAAAGAAATCTTATTCAAGTTATTTGCTGTCAATTTCTTTAAATGAAAACACATGTAAAAGCATTAAATGCTGGATTCTATTTCTCTTGTTAAGTGTATCCAGTCCACGGATCATCCATTACTTGTGGGATATTCTCCTTCCCAACAGGAAGTTGCAAGAGGATCACCCACAGCAGAGCTGCTATATAGCTCCTCCCCTCACTGCCATATCCAGTCATTCTCTTGCAACTCTCAACTAAGATGGAGGTCGTAAGAGGACTGTGGTGTTTTATACTTAGTTTATTTCTTCAATCAAAAGTTTGTTATTTTTAAATGGTACCGGAGTGTACTGTTTATCTCAGGCAGTATTTAGAAGAAGAATCTGCCTGCGTTTTCTATGATATTAGCAGAAGTAACTAAGATCCTTTGCTGTTCTCACATATTCTGAGGAGTGAGGTAACTTCAGAGGGGGAATAGCGTGCAGGTTTTCCTGTAATAAGGTATGTGCAGTTAAAATATTTTTCTAGGGATGGAATTTGCTAGAAAATGCTGCTGATACCGAAGTAATGTAAGTAAAGCCTTAAATGCAGTGATAGCGACTGGTATCAGGCTTATTAATAGAGATACATACTCTTATAAAAGTGTATTTTAAAACGTTTGCTGGCATGTTTAATCGTTTTTTACATATGTTTGGTGATAAAACTTATTGGGGCCTAGTTTTTTCCACATGGCTGGCTTGAATTTTGCCTAGAAACAGTTCCCTGAGGCTTCCCACTGTTGTAATATGAGTGGGAGGGGCCTATTTTAGCGTTTTTTTGTACAGCAAAAATTACAGACACAGACATCCAGCTTCTTCCTGCATGATCCAGGACTTCTCTGAAGGGCTCAAAAGGCTTCAAAAGTCGTATTGAGGGAGGTAAAAAGCCACAGTAGAGCTGTGGCAGTTGTGACTGTTTAAAAAACGTTTTTGTCATTTGTTATTCCGTTTTTGGTATTAAGGGGTTAATCATCCATTTGCAAGTGGGTGCAATGCTCTGCTAGCTTGTTACATACACTGTAAAAATTTCGTTAGTGTAACTGCATTTTTTCACTGTAATTTCAAAATTTGGGAAAATTTGTGTTTCTTAAAGGCGCAGTAACATTTTTTATATTGCTTGTAAACTTGTTTTAAAGTGTTTTCCAAGCTTGCTACTCTCATTGCTAGTCTGTTTAAACATGTCTAACACAGAGGAACCTACTTGTTCATTATGTTTGAAAGCCATGGTGGAGCCCCATAGGAGAATGTGTACTAAATGTATTGATTTCACCTTAAACAGTAAAGATCAGTCTTTATCTATATAAGAATTATCACCAGAGGGTTCTGTCGAGGGGGAAGTTATGCCGACTAACTCTCCCCACGTTTCAGACCCTTCGCCTCCCGCTCAGGGGACGCACGCTAATATGGCGCCAATTACATCAGGGACGCCCATAGCGATTACCTTGCAGGACATGGCTGCAATCATGAATAATACCCTGTCAGAGGTATTATCTAGATTGCCTGAATTAAGAGGCAAGCGCGATAGCTCTGGGGTTAGGAGAGATACAGAGCGCGCAAATGCTGTTAGAGCCATGTCTGATACTGCGTCACAGTATGCAGTACATGAGGACGGAGAGCTTCAGTCTGTGGGTGACATCTCTGATTCGGGGAAACCTGATTCAGAGATTTCTAATTTTAAATTTAAGCTTGAGAACCTCCATGTATTGCTTGGGGAGGTATTAGCTGTTCTGAATGACTGTAACACAGTTGCAATTCCAGAGAAATTGTGTAGGCTGGATAGATACTATGCGGTGCCGGTGTATACTGACGTTTTTCCTATACCTAAAAGGCTTACAGAAATTATTAGCAAGGAGTGGGATAGACCCGGTGTGCCCTTTTCCCCACCTCCTATATTTAGAAAAATGTTTCCAATAGACGCCACTACACGGGACTTATGGCAGACGGTCCCTAAGGTGGAGGGAGCAGTTTCTACTTTAGCAAAGCGTACCACTATCCCGGTTGAGGACAGTTGTGCTTTTTCAGATCCAATGGATAAAAAATTGGAGGGTTACCTTAAGAAAAATGTTTATTCAACAAGGTTTTATTTTACAGCCCCTTGTATGCATTGCACCTGTCACTGCTGCGGCGGCATTCTGGTTTGAGGCCCTGGAAGAGGCCATCCAGACAGCTCCATTGAATGAAATTATTGACAAGCTTAGAACGCTTAAGCTAGCTAACTCATTTGTTTCTGATGCCATTGTTCATTTGACTAAACTAACGGCTAAGAATTCCAGGCGCATAGGGCGCTATGGCTTAAATCCTGGTCAGCTGACGTGACTTCAAAGTCTAAATTACTCAACATTCCTTTCAAGGGGCAGACCTTATTCGGGCCTGGCTTGAAGGAAATTATTGCTGACATTACTGGAGGCAAGGGTCATACCCTTCCTCAGGACAGGGCCAAATCAAAGGCCAAACAGTCTAATTTTCGTGCCTTTCGAAATTTCAAGGCAGGAGCAGCATCAACTTCCTTCGCTTCAAAACAAGAGGGAACTGTTGCTCATTCCAGACAGGCCTGGAAACCTAACCAGTCCTGGAGCAAGGGCAAGCAGGCCAGAAAGCCTGCTGCTGCCCCCAAGACAGCATGAAGGAACGGCCCCCTATCCGGAAACGGATCTAGTGGGGGGCAGACTTTCTCTCTTTGCCCAGGCATGGGCAAGAGGTGTTCAGGATCCCTGGGCGTTGGAGATCATATCTCAGGGGTATCTTCTGGACTTCAAAGCTTCTCCTCCACAAGGGAGATTTCATCTTTCAAGGTTATCAGCAAACCAGATAAAGAAAGAGGCATTCCTAAGCTGTGCGCAAGACCTCCTAGTAATGGGAGTGATCCATCCAGTTTCCGCGGATGGAACAAGGACAGGGATTTTATTCAAATCTGTTTGTAGTTCCCAAGAAAGAGGGAACCTTCAGACCAATCTTGGATCTAAAGATCTTAAACAAATTCCTCAGAGTTCCATCATTCAAAATGGAAACTATTCGGACCATCCTACCCATGATCCAAGAGGGTCAGTACATGACCACAGTGGACTTAAAGGATGCCTACCTTCACATACCGATTCACAAAGATCATCATCGGTTCCTAAGGTTTGCCTTTCTAGACAGGCATTACCAATTTGTAGCTCTTCCCTTCGGGTTGGCCACTGCCCCGAGAATTTTTACAAAGGTTCTGGGCTCACTTCTGACGACATCCTGATACAGGCGTCAAGCTTTCAAATTGCCAAGTCTCATACAGAGATAGTTCTGGCATTTCTGAGGTCGCATGGGTGGAAAGTGAACATGGAAAAGAGTTCTCTATCACCACTCACAAGAGTCTCCTTCCTAGGGACTCTTATAGATTCTGTAGAGATGAAAATTTACCTGACGGAGTCCAGGTTATCAAAACTTCTAAATGCTTGCCGTGTCCTTCATTCCATTCCACGCCCGTCAGTGGCTCAGTGCATGGAAGTAATCGGCTTAATGGTAGCGGCAATGGACATAGTGCCATTTGCGCGCCTGCATCTCAGACCGCTGCAATTATGCATGCTAAGTCAGTGGAATGGGGATTACTCAGATTTGTCCCCTCTACTAAATCTGGATCAAGAGACCAGAGATTCTCTTCTCTGGTGGCTTTCTCGGGTCCATCTGTCCAAGGGTATGACCTTTCGCAGGCCAGATTGGACAATTGTAACAACAGATACCAGCCTTCTAGGTTGGGGCGCAGTCTGGAACTCCCTGAAGGCTCAGGGATCGTGGACTCAGGAGGAGAAACTCCTCCCAATAAATATTCTGGAGTTAAGAGCAATATTCAATGCTCTTCTAGCTTGGCCTCAGTTAGCAACACTGAGGTTCATCAGATTTCAGTCGGACAACATCACGACTGTGGCTTACATCAACCATCAAGGGGGAACCAGGAGTTCCCTAACGATGTTAGAAGTCTCAAAGATAATTCACTGGGCAGAGTCTCACTCTTGCCACCTGTCAGCGATCCACATCCCAGGCGTAGAGAACAGGGAGGCGGATTTTCTAAGTCGTCAGACTTTTCATCCGGGGGAGTGGGAACTCCATCCGGAGGTGTTTGCTCAACTGGTCCATCTTTGGGGCAAACCAGAACTGGATCTCATGGCGTCTCGCCAGAACGCCAAGCTTCCTTGTTACGGATCCAGGGACCCGGGAGCAACGCTGATAGATGCTCTAGCAGCTCCTTGGTTCTTCAACCTGGCCTATGTGTTTCCACCGTTTCCTCTGCTCCCTCGACTGATTGCCAAAATCAAACAGGAGAGAGCATCGGTGATTCTGATAGCGCCTACGTGGCCACGCAGGACCTGGTATGCAGACCTAGTGGACATGTCATCTCTGCCTCTGAGGCAGGACCTTCTAATACAAGGTCCTTTCAATCATCCAAATCTAATTTCTCTGAGACTGACTGCATGGAGATTGAACGCTTGATTCTATCAAGGCATGGCTTCTCCGAGTCAGTCATTGATACCTTAATACAGGCTCGGAAGCCTGTCACCAGGAAAATCTACCATAAGATATGGCGTAAATATCTTTATTGGTGTGAATCCAAGATTTACTCATGGAGTAAGGTTAGGATTCCTAGGATATTGTCCTTTCTCCAAGAGGGTTTGGACAAAGGCTTATCAGCTAGTTCTTTAAAAGGACAGATCTCTTCTCTGTCTATTCTTTTGCACAAGCGTCTGGCAGAAGTTCCAGACGTCCAGGCATTTTGTCAGGCTTTGGTTAGGATTAAGCCTGTGTTTAAAACTGTTGCTCCCCCGTGGAGTTTAAACTTGGTTCTTAAAGTTCTTCAGGGAGTTCCGTTTGAACCCCTTCATTCCATTGATATTAAACTTTTATCTTGGAAAGTTCTGTTTTTGATGGCTATTTCCTCGGCTCGAAGAGTCTCTGAGTTATCTGCCTTACATTGTGATTCTCCTTATCTGATTTTTCATTCAGACAAGGTAGTTCTGCGTACCAAACCTGGGTTTTTACCTAAGGTGGTTTCTAACAGGAATATCAATCAAGAGATTGTTGTTCCATCATTGTGTCCTAATCCTTCTTCAAAGAAGGAACATCATTTGCATAATCTGGACGTAGTCCGTGCCTTGAAGTTTTACTTACAGGCTACTAAAGATTTTCGTCAAACATCTGCCCTGTTTGTCGTTTACTCTGGACAGAGGAGAGGTCAAAAAGCTTCGGCAACCTCTCTCTCCTTTTGGCTTCGGAGCATAATACGCTTAGCCTATGAGACTGCTGGACAGCAGCCCCCTGAAAGGATTACAGCTCATTCTACTAGAGCTGTGGCTTCCACCTGGGCCTTTAAAAATGAGGCCTCTGTTGAACAGATTTGCAAGGCTGTGACTTGGTCTTCGCTTCACACCTTTTCAAAATTTTACAAATTTGACACTTTTGCTTCTTCGGAGGCTGTTTTTGGGAGAAAGGTTCTACAGGCAGTGGTTCCTTTCGTTTAAGTTCCTGCCTTGTCCCTCCCATTATCCGTGTACTTTAGCTTTGGTATTGGTATCCCACAAGTAATGGATAATCCGTGGACTGGATACACTTAACAAGAGAAAACATAATTTATGCTTACCTGATAAATTTATTTCTCTTGTAGTGTATCCAGTCCACGGCCCGCCCTGTCCTTTTAAGGCAGGTCTAAATTTTAATTAAACTACAGTCACCACTGCACCCTATGGTTTCTCCTTTCTCGTCTTGTTTTGGTCGAATGACTGGATATGGCAGTGAGGGGAGGAGCTATATAGCAGCTCTGCTGTGGGTGATCCTCTTGCAACTTCCTGTTGGGAAGGAGAATATCCCACAAGTAATGGATGATCCGTGGACTGGATACACTACAAGAGAAATAAATTTATCAGGTAAGCATAAATTATGTTATTATGCATTTTTAAAGTAGTAAAAAGCAGTCATTTTACAAAGAAGCAGTGTGTCTGCTTGTTTTTGTGTAGCTGATTGTTAATTGCTCGCTGAGTTAGTCTATGTGAATTTTAAATAAAGAAGAATCCAAGTATACATCATAAAACATTTCTCAGCATTGCAGAATTCATGTTGAGTAACGTGTTCCTTTAAAGAGACACGCAATCCAATTTTTTTCTTTTGTGATTCAGATAGAGTATTCAATTCTTAACAACTTTTTAATTGTCTTCTATCTTCATTCTCTTGTTACCCTTTATTGAAGAAGCAATGGGAGCTAGCTGAACACATAAGGTGAGCCAATTATAAGAGGCACAAATCAGCAGCTGGCTCCCTGTAGTAAATTGCTGCTCCTAAACTTACCTAGGTATAATGTTTAAAGGGATATGAAACTCAAAATGTTTCTTTCATCATTCAGATAGAGCAAACATTTTTGTATATAGAACTGTACAATTTATTTCTGTTATCGAATTTGCTTTATTCTCTTGGTATCCATTGTTGAAGGAGCAGCAATGCACTACTAGGAGCTAGCTGAACACATTGGTAAGCCAATGACAAGAGGCATATATGTGCAGCCACAAATCAGCAACTAGCTCCCGTCTCTTGAGCCTACCTAGGTATGCTTTTCAACAAAGGATAGCTGCACCTCACTGATGAGGCCCACAATAGGCCGAAATGTACGTCTGGGGTGTTGCTGTTTCTCTTGGAGGGATTCCCTGGTATTTCAGGGCTGGACTGTACTGTTAAGTCAGGATCAGACTGATATGCTTCAGGAAAGTTCTTCTCTGTGAAAGGCACATGTTGAGAAAAAAGAGGCTGCTTCTAGGGTGGTAACTAGCCATAGAACAAGCTATTATGCTATTGTTCATTCCCAGGTTGAGCGCTTCTCTCTTTTTATTTATGCTTTTCGACAAAGGATCCCAAAAGAAGTAAACAAATTAGATAATAGAAGCAAATTTAAAATTATATTATCGTTTTGAATAATGAAGGCAAAATGTTGTGTTCCATGTCCCTTTAAAAAAATGATACAAAGAGAATAAAGAGATTAGATTATGGAAGTTATTTGGAAAGTTTCTTAAAATCACATGCTCTATCGGATCATGAAAGTTTAATATTGACTGTTTCTTTAACTGAGCTAATTAATGGGTTAACTTCCTCTATCAAGTAGCAACTGGTATAGATAAAATAAG
Source organism: Bombina bombina (assembly GCF_027579735.1). Classification (NCBI taxonomy): domain Eukaryota; kingdom Metazoa; phylum Chordata; class Amphibia; order Anura; family Bombinatoridae; genus Bombina; species Bombina bombina. The sequence goes on from NC_069501.1 coordinate 1,099,996,689, forward strand.
GGTTTTGTACAGCAACAGCAACACATTGTATAGCATTTAAAATACTGTTAACATAATTTATACAAACTACAGATAAATCTTCATTTGTTTATTAATCATTTCTGACTTACTTGGTAACAGAGGCTACAATATTATATAATAAATAATCAGCAAACACATCATATCATTTAAAAACTCATCTTGCTAATTTAGTTTTGTTTGCATGATTCATATTTAATATCAGAGGCTAAAAAGTTATGTTTTAAAAAATGATTTTAATTTTCTCTCATAAATAAATTCCTGTTGATCATCAGATTGCTGTAGGGTAAATATACACAATATGGCCAACAGTATGTGAACACTCCTACTAATTATTAAGTTCAGGTATTTCAGACATGTCCATTGCTATCAGGTGCATACAGTTAATCACAAATCTATGAAATCTCCATAGACAGTGCAATCACAGTACAATGGGTCATACTAAAGAGCTCAGTGACTTGAAACATGACACTGTCATAGGATGCCACCTTTGGCACAAGTCAGTTTGTCAAATATCTGCACTACAAGTTCTGCCCCAGTCAACTGCAAGTGTAATTATTGTGAAGTGGAAGTACCTAGAAGCAACAACAGCCCACCACAAAATAGTAGACCACACAACTCTCACAGAAGGGCTGCAGAGCGCTGAAGTGCGTAGCATCTAAACATTGCTTATGATCTGTTGCATTACTCACTACAGAGTTAAAAGTTTCCTCTGAAAGCAACATTAGTTCAAGAACTGTTTATCGGGAGCTCCATAAAATGGGTGTCCATGGTTGAACAGCTTCGGATTAAACTGTGCAATGCCAAGTGTTGGTTGGAGTGATGCAAAGCACACCGCAAATGGGCTCTGGAGCATTGGAAACATGTTCTCTGGAGTGATTAATCATGCATCACTATTTGTCTGATGGAATAATCTGGATGAGGCAGAGGGGATGCTATCGACCAAAATACATAGTGCCTAATGTAAAATTTAGTGGAGGAGGGACAATGGTCTGGGGCTGTTTTCTTTTTTTTCCTGGTCCCGTAAGTTCAAGTGAAGGGTCATCTTAATGCTACAGAATACAAATACATTTTAGGCAATTGTGTGCTTCCAACATTGTGGCAACAGTTTGGGGAAAGCTCTTTCCTCTTCCAGCATAACTCTGCCCCAGTTCACAAAGTGAGGTCCACAAAGACAGGGCTTGACGAGTTTGGTGAGGAGGAAATCTAAGTCACCTTAACTTTGTCCTGATCTTAACCCCACTGAACACCTTTGAGATTAATTGGAACATTGTGAGTCCAGCATCAGTGCCTGACCTCAGAAATGCTCATTTGGCTGAATGGGTACAGACACACTCCAAAATCTTGTGGAAACTCAACTCCGTATTGATGCATAAGGCTATAATTTTAGAATGGGATGTCCAAAAAGTTCATAGAGGTGTGATAGTTAGATTTCCACATACTTTTGGTCATGTAGTGTATAACAAAGATGTCTAGAAATTTACATTAAGCTTTGAAAGTCTCTTGAGTTTGTATCATTGTAAAGGCGACATAATTACATTACATAAAAATTAATTGATAATTGCTTCACCTACACAATGTTGTTATTTGGGGTTCTTGCTGTTAATTAGTTGTGTAAGATGCCCAGTACATGATATCTTTCACATAAAACAAGAACTAAAAGTTAGGTAGAGGAACTATAAATATACCCACAACCCTTGGGAAGTGCATGCAAAACAGTCTATGTAAATGTATTTGTAATATATATAATTACATGTCTGGTAAAGTTGTCACTGCATATAATGAAAAGTGTTCTAGAGATGTAGTCATGATCTTTTACCTAAGTCAAGCATATGAAATTCATGAAGACTTTGCCATTGTGAAGTATATCATCTTGCTATTTCAAAGCTGACGAGGTTGTCTCATTTTAATTTTTCCTTTATTTTTAACCATTCTCAAGTTTTCTTTTGTTCATATTTTAGAGTGAACTTTTGAATAGTTGAAGTTGTTTCAGTTTAATTAGTTCTGAAATGTTTTTAAGACCTGTTTTTTTATGCTGCTATCATTCACTGTAGTCCTTGTTATTTGCACTAAGAGGTTAACGTCTGTTCCTTTTTTCTTTATAAAGGAGAGTGACTCTTGGCTGTGACAAGGGTTGGGTACAAATCTTTATGAATTTTGCTTTTTTTGAGTTGTGATTTTGTGAGATTTTTTTCTACAAAGTGCTATTTTCACATATGGGTTGTATTGAATCTAGGCCATTGGGTGTAGTGTACAGCAACGGATTAGGACAGCAACACTATTTCTGCTTTTTTTAAAAATATATTTCATATTAACTGAGATTAACACAGTCAGGTTAACTACAGAGTTAGACAAAAATACATACATACAGATAGACATTGATAGCTTTAAAATTATATTTATGCAATTTTCATATTTAGTAAAGTGTTACTATGTATTTACTGTAAATATTTCACATTCCAATGTTCACATTGCAGATGTATGAATAAATAGAATATATTCTTATATGTGAAGAACATTGGAATGTTAAATATTCATATTTTCATGTTGGTTTAGCGCACTTGAGAATATGTGAATGGTTTTGTGTGTGAGTAGGTCTTTTTATAGCTTTTTTTGTTCTATTTACTTCTATGGGGGAGTAAGGTATCGCGCATGCAATATTCTTAGTTTGGCTTTTTTCCGCATGTCGGGTTAGTGTACAATCGATAACTTTTTACTTTCAACTTTTTTTTTTTTAAATAAACTTTTTATTGAGACATTCATAAACATTACATGGAAAAACCACTAAAACATAGCATAGGGAGAGTTACATGTGCGTCAGATATAAGTACATTGTTAGTGTAAATAGGCAAAGAGCATGTCTAAATAAGACCAAATATAAATAACCATATACTGACATCATGTAAAATGGAAACTAGTGGATCAAGAAAATAACCTCAGGTGCCTCTTTTCCATAATATAAGACAAATATGGAAGATCAGTGGATAGTTATATCTATTATGTGTAATGGTTCCGGAAGTCTAGCGATAAGACCCATAGAGTCCAGGAGCTTAATATTAATTACCACAGCTAGAGCACAACCCAGGAAAAGGAAGAGTAGAAGAAGGGGCAGGTAGGAGGAGAAAAAAAAGGGGGGAGAGAATAAGGGTGCGGATATAAAGTGGGACGGGGTGAAGTAAAGTGAGGTGAGGGGAAGTTCTAATTCAATAAGTCAGATCTATGGGGCGCCTCCCATCCCGGGAATTCAGAAAACCATGGGGACCAGATTTCATAGAAATATTCCATCTTATCCAGGACCTTGTATGAGTATTGTTCCATTTGACCTATTACTTTCAACTTTTAATACAAGCACAACCCAACGCGCATAAAAAATTACTTCTAACACAGAGCTCAAGTGAGAGCATTAAATAGCGCTCAACTTGTAATCTGGGCCTAATTATTCTAAGAAATATTGGCAAGATAAATTAGTGAGACTGCAGGTGTAAAATGCTTATAGAATATAATAAGGACTGTGAAAGAAAGTTAGATATGCACAGGATACTCCTTTTCCAGAACTCCACTATCGAGCCCACTATCTGAAACTGTGATAATTATTTTACACAGAAACAATACATTGTGCAATGCAATTTGTAAAATATACACAGAAATGTACAAAGTATGATCATAATTTGTTAAAGGTACACAGAAACGTTTACGTGCAATCTTAATTTGTTAAAATCACAATCCCTATTACAATACATTATACAAATTGCATTAAAACACAAAACATAAAGCACAAGAATGAAATATAATAAAACTTAAAGGACAAAATGTGAAGTATAAAGTAAATTTAAATATAAAGCATAAAGGTAAATGCAGGGTATGTACCTTAGAGAGACATAACAAATTTTGACCTTCTAGATTCTTGTAAAAGTCATTTTAAATGTGATGGATCTTTTAGATAATCTAGACTGAGCAGGGAGCATGAAGGAATCATGGTTAGTTCTTGAAAATTCAACAAACTGATAGTTCAGCTTGGAAATTATTTATTTGACACAGTCAGATTCACATTAGGAGGATTTCCTATTCTCCCCCCATTTTTTCTGAAAACACCAGAATTAAACCAAGTGCATTCCACACAGTGAATTTGGTTATTGGTTACCACCGAGGAAATATGATAAGGGGTTTTAAAAAGCACTTGCCCTTGTAATGCAAATTTTGCCGGAAACAATATGTTTCAAATGATTTTTAAACATTTATTTTGTACCCAAACATGTAGAGTTTCTTTGCTGAAATATATTATATATAGAATTTATTGAATAGTTCTTTAGCTGATAGGCACTGCCTTTCAGATAGAATATTACAACACTACAGATTCCACTTCCATGTATCCTTTTAGATAAGCTAAACATTTATAATTCACTGCTTAGCTCCCATTTGATATTTCTGCTTTAATTTTTTTGCTGCCAAACACCCCCCCCCCCCCCACACACACACATATACATACACACACAGACACATACATACACATACACACACAGACACATACATACACATACATAGACACACACAGACACAGACACATACATACACACAGACACATACATACACATACATAGACACACACAGACACAGACACATACATACACACACATAGACACATACATACACACACACACACACACACACACACACACACACACACACACACACACACACACACACACACACCGTACTACTTCACTATCCTCATTGGTCTTATTTCCTCTCTGTGTAGGCTGCATCTCATATTGCAACACTGTCATTGGCTAAAAAGCTGTGCTAAGTGTCTCAGAATGTAAAGAGAACAATGAAATGAATGCTATAGTTAGTAACTGAAGAAGGCATTGCTTTTTATTATTTTTGGACTGTGGTATAAACCTTGTGATATTGGGCTGGAGGCAGTTTTCTGATATTCTTGCTCCTTTTATCTTGCTTTCTGTTCACTCTCTTTCCTTCCAGTCTCATGCCTCATTTGAACGATTACAGGATTCTGTGAAAATTAAATTGAACATTAAACTCAAAATTGTTATTTCATTATTCAGATAGAGAATACAATTATAAACAACATTCACATTTACTTCTATTATTTAATTTGCTTCATTTTTTAGATATCTTTTGTTAAAGAAATAGCAAATCACATGGGTTAGCCAATCACACGAGGCATCTATGTGCAGCCACCAATCAGCAGCTTCTAAGCCTATCTAGATATGCTTTTCAGCAAAGGATATCAAGAGAAGGAAGCAAATTAGATAATAGATGTACATTAGAAAGTTGTTTAAAATTGCATGTTCTTTCTAAATCATGAAAGGAAGAATGGGGGTTTCATGTCCCTTTAAATTCACTATGTGTGCATTTATATTATCTGATGTTTTCTTAAGGGCATTTAAAAGTTGAGCAGTACCATGTTCCCTGAGTTATTTTAGTAAGGTTCATGCCAACACTGATTTTAATATATTTTATATTGAAAAGCTTACCAATATACTCTATTTTAATGATGTGCATTGTAAAATATATAGTCAATTCATTTTTATAGTCCTATCTAAACTCTTTTCATTGCAAAATGAAAATAATTGCACAAACATCCTTACAAACATCCTTGTATGATAACTAAAAGAGTGTGGACTGATTTATTAATATTCCTGCTGTCTCTCAAATTTAAAATTGTATATGGCATTTACTATTAGACTGATGTAGAAAACCTAAATATTTTCCTAAGATTATGCAATTATGTTTAATTAAGTTGTAAGCCGCACACACCTAACTGGTTTAGCATAAATCTAATCAGCTGCTTACTCTTTTAGAATAGCAATTTATACCAATCTTCAAAATATTCTTCGCACATTATTTTATAATTAAAGGGATATTAAACTCTAAATTTGTCTATCATGATTCAGATAGCTCATGCAATTTTAAACAACTATAATTTACTTCTATTATCAATTTTTCTGCGTTCTCTTGGTATTTTTGTTGAATAGCAGGGACATATGCTTAGGAGTCAGTCCATTTCTGCAGCCATTTTGCAAGAATGTTATACATTTGCAAGAACACTAGGTGACATTTCCTGCCATGTAGTGCTCCGAATGTCTACCTAGGTATCTCGTCAAAACAGAATATCATGGGAACAAAGCAAATTTGATAATAGAACTTAATAGGAAACTTTTTTTTTAAATGGTAAGTTCTGTCCGAATCACAAAAGAAAACTTTTGGGTTTCATATCCCTTTAATTTAGTCAGCAAAAAACATTTTGCAATAATAATTTGTAATATATCAAACATCTGTATCATAAATCTAAATATCCTGACCACTTGTTATAGCATTAAATAAATATTAATATTAATTAGTAGAGAACAACTGATCAGTTTCTGAATTTCACACTGTGCTGCTATAGCAACCTTTTCAGTTATCACACTACGCAGGATACATATTCCAATTCTATTCAACATACGTAAACAATAACAAATTGTTTCTAGGAATTCAACAGATGATTCAGAATGATTCACATTTTGTTATTCATAGTCAAGGCAAAAAAAAAAAAGTATTCCGTGGTTTAGTGATACTATTTTTATTGGACTAATGGTTCATATTAGAATACAGTTTTCTTCTCTTACACAAGAATAAAGCAATATGATTACTTTTAAATCTTAGCTTAAAACATGTCCGATGGGTTAAAACAAGATATAAAAACAAGGGATATAATGCTCTAAATGGTTTTTAGTGAGCCCTCAGGGGCGTAACTAGATCTCAGTGGCCCCAGGGTAAAGGTCCATATATCAACAGCGCCATTTCTGACTGTTTGCAAAAGCTGAGCCAGGTAGGTTTTTCTATACAGTAACACTGTGATAACCATCTCTGGAAACACTGCCGCCATATTATAAAGGGAAATTAATAAACTTTCCTTAAACAGAGGGTGTAGTTAAAACCTGGGGCCCACAACCCCCCTGTGGCAGCACTGCTGATTACAAGGAGAGATGGTCCCAGTTTGAATCTAGATCTTTGAGACCACTTTAGTTATATTGTTGCGGTCTCCTTTCCCTTTCTTAGTACTTGAATATTTTTGTCTAAAATTATGTCATGGGTAGTTCCAAATTTGTCACTTTTTTATTATTATTTTATTTTTGCATGCATGGGAAAGAGAGGGAAGTATTGAAAGCTTGTCCTGTAATACAGAATGTTAATCGTGTGGGGGGATAATATATATATACTGTAGGCACTGTAAGGAAGGCACTCTCTGGTGTGTGTCCCCAAAACGTCACACTTTATATATTAAAGTTACTCACTAAAAAGACCAGAGAGTGCCTTCCTTTATCTTTATATTTACCTGCTATCACCCTGGCATTCGCTTTTGGAGGTGAGAGTGCTCTCTTTGAACATTATATATATATATATATATATATATATATATATATATATATATTGTGTGTTCATTCAGAGGTTTTGGATACCCTGAATGTGGAAGAAGGTGGCGGCGTGTGCCATTTAGCTATTTTCTGAGCCGTAATATGGATATACTCACATAATGCACTAGCATTTTATATACTAGAATACCCATTTAAGGAAGAAATATGTTGATAACATTTCAACTGCAACAAGGTCTGAGAAATTTATATCAGTCTGATCTTCTTTTTTTTTTTTTGCGTGTCTGTATTACTGGGGTAGCTTTAAAAAACAAACTACATTGTAGCATTGCATGTGTTCAGTACAGCTGCATATTCCTGTCTCTCAAAGTCATAATTTGGTACAAATAAATTTGATGACAGGGTGTACTGTATGTGTATATTTGATGGACTTTTCCATTAATGCACCAGCTAGTTCCCAATTACATCTGATACCCTTGTAGCATGCCTGAGGCATTTGTTACTTTTTAAACCACTGCCATTTCATAACCCTTCTAATACTATATATGTACCATGATAGTTCTACCTAAGGCTGGTGCTTTTGGGATATATAAATGTGAAAAAGAATTTCCTACTGGTCCTGCTATGCGCCACTTATATCAGCAACATTAGAATTTAAATATTACCACCTGTGATTATATAAAATAATTGATTTCTTAAAATGATCACAGATTAATCTCACACTGTACAATTTATGTACAGTATCTGGATCACTTTTTTGGGGCTTTGCCATTTCTTTTTAATTTTATCCTAAATTAAGAAATACAACAAAAATATACGTTTTATCTTCATAATGCCCTTGGATTACCACATGCCCTGATTTATGTGAATATACATTAATAATTTTACAATTTAACAGCCTCTACCCTTGGCATTACTCAGAATACTTTTTAATATGTTTGGCTAAATCCCAGCTCAACCTTCCTGTCTACTTCCTGATAAACAGGTTTTTTTTTCTTTTAAAGGCTCTGCACACTCCTTGGGTGCAATTTAATAGCATAGAAGCTTTGATTTCTTGATTACACCATCAACAGTTACTCTATAGTATATATTATTCTGTTTCTATTTTGTTTTAAGACTTTTAGCGAATTAAAGAACCAAAGCATCCACAAAGCAAAGCCCTGCAAAATGATGTATTATTCATTTGTAGGTTCTGTGCCATCACATTTTTATTTTCTGTGTTTATTGACTGATATAGATCATGCTCTCTCCCACATTAAAGGGAAGTGAAAGCCAGAAGGAAATTTTCATGATTCAGATAGAGCATTGTTTCCCAACCGCAGTCCTCAAGTCGCCCAACAGGCCAGGTTTTTATTATAGCTGAACCAGTGCACAGGTGAAATAATCAGCTGATGGGCGAGAGCAGGTTAGTAACCATGGTTACTGATTATCTGATTACTTCACCGGTGCACTGGTTCAGCTATAATTAAACCTGGCTTGTTGGGGGTACTTGAGAACCGCGGTTGAGAAACACCAAGATATAGCATGCAATTTAAAACCACTTTCCAATTTACCTTTATTATCTAATTTAGTTAGTTGTTCTGGTATCCTTTGTTGAAAAGAATAACCAGGGATGATCAGTAGCAGCAATGCACTACTGGGATCTACCTGCGTATTGGTGGCTACACATACATATCTTTTGTCATTGGCTCACCTGATCTGTACAGATACATCCCAGTAGTGCATTGCTGCTCTTTAAACTTTAATAATAGAGACCTAGATTACAAGTGGCGTGCAAATGATAGCGCAGGACACGATAAGTAAGCAGTATAGCTAGCCCACGCTAACATTAGCATGCAAATTGATATTGCAAGTCCATGGTAAATCCCAAGGGGTAGCATGGCCAACATCACTATAGCGCAACCTATACTTTCAATGGCTATCAGGCCCACGCTAAATAGTGATAGTTTTACAAATTGAAAGTTATAGGTTGCACTCGAGCGGAAGCCAAAACTGCACTAGAATATTTAGCATGGCTTGAGACTTGAAATAAAATGTACAGTTTAAAAAACATTACATTAAACACATCAAGAACACATTAAAACATTATTACACTCATATATACACTACAAAAAATATCCTTTAAATATTTATAAAAAGTTTTATTAAAGGGCTAAAAGGAATATATGGTATATGTTTAATCTTTAATATTGCATCTAATACAAATCAAATGTTGCTCTTTTCAGTGCACTGTACCTTTAAAATCACTGTTATTCTCATAGGCATAGGTTTTCCTTTCAGAGTAACAAGTGTTTTGAGAATTTTGATAAAAGCTCGACACCTGTGAGATCTGTAGGGTGAAAATGTTTACAGAATTACCATTTAATATACTCTTTCCAATGCCTATGTTTAGTCCATTTTACAATAAAAGACAATTAAGCTTTGTATTTTGTACTTAAAAGTATGAATTTATATGTGCTTTTTGCACACCCCGTGTACTTAAATTACAATTTATGCTCTGCATAACTAATGCGATTTACGAATGTGTAATTTTAAATACAAATTTTACAAAATTGATAAAATAAAATTTAACTTAAAGGGACAGTCTACAGCAGAATATGTATTATTTTAAAAGATAGCTAAGATTAGCAATTATTACCTATTCCCTAGTTTTGCATAACCAACAGAGTTATATTAATACACTTTTTATCTCTATAATTACCTTGTATCTAAGCCTCTGCAAACTGCCCCTTATTTCAGATCTTTTGACAGACTTGCATTTTAACCAATCAGTGCTGGCTCCTAGGAACTCCACGTGTGTGAGCTCAATTTTATCTCTATGAAACACATGAACTAACACCCTCTAGTGGTGAAAAACTGTCAAAATGCCCTGAGATGAGAGGCTGCCTTCAAGGGCTTAGAAATTAGCATATGAAGCGCCTAGGTTTAGCTTTCAACTAAGAATACGAAGAGAACAAATCAAAATTGGTGATAGATGTAAATTTTTAAAATTGTTTAAAATTACATGAATAAGGAAAGTTTGTTTTGGACTAGACTGTCCCTTTAACAATACAATTTATTCCTGAGTATTTCTGTGGGATTTTTAAATGATGATTTTCATTGTGCTTTTTTGTAAATAATCTCCTTCCCATTAGAAAATGCAGTGAGACACCTGGTTTTCAGGATAAAAAGTGGCTTTAGAGAATTCCACCAGGGAAATAGAAGGGCTGGTGAGTATTCTTATATAATCTAGACAGCCCAGAGACCTGTAGATGATCAGGCCTTCTGTCTCTCTCTCTCTATGGGGTTGATTAATCATGTGTCGAGCGGACATGGTTCCATTTCAGACAGGCCTGAAACAATGGGCCTCCGAATCAGCATTCGCGGCCTCATAAATGGAGCCCTATGTCTGTCTCTCTTTTATAAATGGTTAACATTTATAATTAAATGATTTATGAGATAAAGTCCCAGTGAATGCCCTGTACTGGTGTATATATATATATATATATATATATATAGTATATGTTATCACACACCAGAGCAGCACAAAGTTGAATGTCTACACACATTTCCATGTAAGGGTTCAGTCCTGTCAATAGCACTAGTACAAATGTTACTTAGTAATATCTGTCTATGCAGGGTCTATTATTACCCCACCTTATTATTACCTTAAAGTTACATCATATGAAAATGATGTACTAAATTATAAAGCAATATTATCTTCACAATCCAAGTCATGGTATCATTTAAATGTTTCCCCATCTTTCTGTTGAAATGCCACAGCGCAGGCTCATAAGACAGTTGAACACATGCCAATAAAGATCCTACATTCTACCTGAGAAGTGACTCGCGCATTAAAATTCACAGTATCTCACCACATTGTCATCATCATGTGCTTTAATGGATTCTAACAATAGCCTTAAATATTTTCTCAGATCTTCAAACAACATTTGCTTGTTTTGTTCTATCAAAGCCCATTTTAGCGCTAATTTATCTTTATGTTACACAGTGTAAAAATATTATATTTTAGCTTTAAAGGCACATTAAACTCAAAAAATGTCTTTCATGATTTAGACAGAGAATACAATTTTTTTTTTTTTAAATCAAAGTTTTTTATTGAAGGAACACTGGATAGATACAACAACAACAATACATACATTTCGTATGAAGTTGGCATACATTGCATATATAGTAAGACAAAATCATATGACAATAAAAAATGAATATCAATAAAGAAAATAAAGCAACCTCAAAGCAAATGTCTCATATTCATTCTTCCTCAGTTACACATCATCAATAGAGTTATTAAGATTGTATGCTAGTAATATATATATAATATTCATAATCCAGTATTTCCTCTTTTTAACTTTATATCATATATTATAACACATTAGATTTGTAATAATTTTTGCAACCAAAGAATCGTATACAACTTATAGAATGATAAATTAAACATATTTATAACGTATTTATTATCAAGAATATAACATATTATAGGAGGTCATACCAAGTTGCTCTTATGTAACATTTAACATGAGAAGGCAAATCAAAGAGTATCATCCTTCGCTCACCCTTCTACCTTTACTTTCCTACTAGAGAGGGGAAAAAAAAAAAATAGGGGGAAAGAGAGGAGGAAGTTAGAGAAGGGGGAAGGGACTATTAAGGGGGGGAGATGTTGGAGATATTATCAGAGTCACAACCATTTAGTATCTGTTACGAGAATACAATTTTAAACAACATTCAAATTTACTTCTATTAGCTAATTTGCTTCATTCTTTAAATATCCTTTGTTGAAGGAATAGCAATGCACATGGGTCAGCCAATCACACGAGGCATCTATGTGCAGCCACCAATCAGCAGCTACTGAGCCTATCTAGATATTATATATAGAGCTTTTCTTGAAAGAATATCAAGAGAATGAAGCAAATTAGATAATAGAAGTAAATTAGAAAGTTGTTTAAAATTGTATTCTCTATCTGACTCATGAAAGAAAAAATTTGGGTTTAATGTCCCTTTAAGACACCATTTGGGCATATATTAATGCTGATGTCTTCAATAAGACTGTTATTTAAGGGAATCGTTGGAAACATCCATTGGGTAGTTAGAACATGGAACTTACTGTAAATGATCTGTTAACACAGATAAATCACCAGACAATGCATTATTCAAAATTATTGAATTATTGTTTACATTTTTGTATTTTTAAGATTGTTACTCAGTGGGAATAATGCATGTTTTAAATTAGTTCTATGCATGAACTATATAAAGAATGAAATACAATTTATTAGGTAAATTAGGTAAGTGCTGATGGGGTATATATGGACTAGTGCTATTAATAAAAGATAAATATTGTAGACAAGATATTTTGAATCTGATTACCACATACTATTTAAGGAGGAAAATTAATAAAAAATATTTATAAGAAGATCTTGGTGACTATATCTATATATATATATTTCTGATTGTTTCACTGATTATATCATGCTCAGGAGTTGGAAAACATTTTGCCTCTTGAGTGCAAGATTAACCCCTTTGCAGTAGTTAAAGGCATTTAAAATGGTCTGTTTCATTTTTGTAATAAAAAAACACTAAGCAGTGGGTTATATTTAGTAGAAATCAATTAAATATGCATAAAAGGATTTATGAAATAAAGTCCCAATAATGTCTTAATCAGCTTATAGCCCATGTTCAGCAGAGGTCTTTTTCTGCAAAAGTCATGTGACAATAGAACCTGCTCTGTAATGGTAGTTCTCTTATCTAGTTGTTGACAGTGGCTACAATGAGAATTTCTGAGTGCTCATTTAACAAAAAATGAGTAAGTTGTTTGCTATTTTTAACACAATCTGCTTCTTTAAATGTTTAACAACATATTTCTTTCTACTAAAAGATCATATTCCTTTAAACACTTAGGGGTTGATCACTATCTATCATTTGACAATTATCGGCATGTTAAAGGCTGCAGATGTGAATTTTGATATCAACCTTATCACAATCAGAAATTTTCTTTCTTTGGGCTCGTTTTCATTGAGCCGTAATTCGGATTGTGTGTACTCGCAAACCGATAAATATGCTGTCGGAAGCAATATCGTTTATCGACTGCTTCCAACGGCCGTTAAGACTCAATTTCGGCAACCGATCTAAGACTGCCGAAAACATTGTGTCCCATACAAAGTATCAGAAGCCGCTAAGCTTTAATTAATACCCGGTTTCCAATGCCCATACAAACCGTTAATACACTTTTGGAGGCTGCCGATACAGTAACACAAATTACACCCAGGATTGAAAGGACTAAGCGCCTACTAAATATACCTATCGCCTAGGGGTAGTGGTACCTAGTTACCACCAAGAGAATGAATGTGAAGAATAGATAAGTGCCCAGGCGATAGGTATATTAAGTAGGCGCTTAGTTATTTTGAGTAATAAACAAATAAAAACAGTGGTTAATATAAACTTTGAGTAATAAACAAAATTTATTGAATATTGCTTTTATCTGATTATTTTTAGAAGACACAACACTTACCAGACTTTGTTCTCGACAAACATTTATTGAAGCACAAAACTCATCCACTGTTTTTATTTGTTTATTACTCAAAGTTTATATTTGCCAATCATTCAAAGCTGTTTATTAACCATTTGCATTTTACTGATTATTTTTATCTGATTATTGCTTTTATATTTGCATTGTATTTTAATGATTCCTGGATCCATGGAATTTTAATCAATATTTTATGAGTTGTTAATTGCTATAATAAAATTCTGTATCTTCATCGTAGTACCTTTGCCTCCAGTTGGTTAGGCGTCTGGGCACTTATCTATTCTTCACAAAAATTACACCCAGCTCAACTAGGTGTAAAGCAGGAAAAATTTGCTTTTTGAGACCTTTTTCCCATTGAAATCTAACCCAACAAGTTAAAACCCCTCTATCTGCCATCCCCTCCACATTGTAACTTATAATAAATGTATTTACCTCTAAACCGCCATTCCCCACAACACAAACTAGCTATTGAAACTATTAACCCCCAATCCGTCATGCCCCCATATCGCAAAGTATCTATTTAAACTATTAAACCCTAATCCGACATGCCCACAACGCAATCTAGCCATTTAAACTATTAACCCCTAATCTGCCATGCCCCCACAACTCAATCTAGCTATTTAAACTATTAACCCCTAAACCGCCATGTCTCCATATCACAAATAACTAATCACTAAGCCGACTAATCTAATACCCCCTAAATTAACCCCATTACATAAATTAAAATAATCCTAAATTACAATTAAAATAATACATCCTAAATTACAATTAAAATAAAAACCTAAAATTACTTTAAAAATAAAAAACTAAGTTTAAATTAATCTAAGATTACAAAAAATAAGTCTAACATTACATGAAATACTAAACAAAATTATCAAAAATAAAATAAATTATACCTAATTCCTATGAAAATAAAAAAGCCCCCAAAATAAAAATACCCCCTAATCTAATACTAAACTGCCAATAGCCCTTAAAAGGGCCTTGTCTAGGGCATTGCCCTAAGTTAAACAGCTCCTTTACCTTTACAAAAAACTAAGTTCCCCCTAACAGTAAAACCCCCACCCACCAAACCCCCCAAAATAAAAAATTAATAAAACCTAAGTCTAACCCCCAGATAGGTACTCAAGGTTCCTAAAGTCCGGCGGTGAAGTCTTCTTCCAAGCGGCAACCTCTTCAATCTTCATCCAGGACAGCGGAATATTGAATGCAAGTTACGGGTTTAAATATGGCATCACTTGCATTCCTGTTGGCTGATTTGATTCTTCAAATTCAAATCAGCCAATAGGATGAGAGCTACTGAAATCCTATTGGCTGTTCAAATCAGACTTCACAGGAATTAAACTCACTGAATTTTCTTAGAAACAGGGCAGAACCTGTAAGTCCCAGAGAGATGATAGATACCTTCTATAGAAATTAATGAAGCTCTCTGGGATGCAAAATTTCACATGAGACTGAAGGTAACTAGAGAATACCTGGGGCTGATATAAATGATTAGCTTGCATCAATTACAAATGAAACTGAAATGTTGTTACTACAGTTTAACTTGCGTTTGTCTATATTTTAGTATATATATATATTTATATATATATATATATATCTTTTTTGTAAGCTAAAATAAATGTATTGTGAATTTTGAGCAAACTTCACTTGCATACTGCTGGCGAGATAAATCAGTGAGACCAGCTTGTTTAAAATCCTTACATCATTTTGCAGGAATTGTGAGAGCGCTTCAGACATACCCTGGGAACTTCCCAGTTCAAACCCATGGAACTGCCCTGTGCCCCCCCCCCCCCCCCACACACACACACACACACACACACTTTCTGAAACTGTCAATTTTATTTTTACAATGGAACTAATACAAACTGCAATGCAATTTGTAAAAGATACCCAGAAATATACAAAGTATGATTCTAACTTATAAAAGTAACACAGAAACTTGTATCCTTGAAGCAACTCAAGAATATTCATAATATTCTCTAGATATTCTTAAGCATATTATACAATGTGACATGGAATATAGCAAGATATGAGATTAGAGCTATAAACAGGAGGCAAAAAAAGAATTTATAAACTTGACAGAAAGATTTTCTAATTTAAATGTAAATCCACTGTGGGAAAGGAAGGACTTTGTAAGACAAGAAGATGACCTTAGCATATATATAGTATAACTTGCAAGGGATAAAAATAGGAAACTGGAAGACTAGGGTACAAGAGTACTTGAGTAATAAAGCTGGGAAAGACTAAGGTCTTGAATATATTTTTGCAGTGTAATAACAGTATATAGTTTAATAACGTTTCTTAGGAAAAAGCAGCAGGATTTTAAGGATGATTTATTAAAAGGGAAAAATGTTAAGGATAATCAAGTTTTACACTGAAATAGCTGTTGTGCTCTAATGGCCTTGTATGGTATCACTGCGTAAAGGGACATTCCAGTCAAAATATAAATGCACATAGATTTATTGCATCTTTGAATAGAAACATATTTGCAATATACATGTATTAGCAAAAATGCTTCTTTTAAGAGTTATCACTGTTTAGTGTTAACATTTTTCTCTGCATGTGCATGTGAAGCATAGCTAGATATTTTCACTGCACCCACATTTTAAATAATGCAGCTACTTAGATCATCACTGGGGCTTGTATCATGTCAGCAATTAACAAATGGAGTCATTACCAGATAGTACAAGCACCTTAGGCTCTCAGAACAAGTGTTGTGTTTAAAATGCTGGTGCACGGTGCATACTTAAATACACTTTTGAAATAGCTATAGCTTTTATTAGAAGCATTTTTTCTAATGCATGTATATTACAAAATTGTTTCTGTTCAATACCAAAATGCACCCATGTGGTTTCCAATTTGGGCTGGAATATCCCTTTAAGCTATATAAAATAGCTATAGCATTGGCTTTTAGAAGTTATATCAGGAGTTCTGTTTTTAACTTGTTAAGGTTTAGATGCAAAGGAGAGTCATCCAAGATGAAATAGTGTAAATATATTTAGCCCTTCACAGTCAAAACACCAGGATTGCTGTATTATTCCTCTATCTCTCTCTTGGGGAAATACAATATGTGTATGTTTATCAGTCTGTGTGTAGGTTTGTAGAACTTATCTTGTTAATAAATTATATAAATAAACATGGAAAAAACAATTCAGACTTTTTTTATTTTATATACTGTAGTGTATAATCAAAATGGAAAATAAGCCCATAAAAATGGCCCATTTACAACCAATGCTTGCTTGTTCAGTGGAATAACTAATAATGATAATAATAATGATAATAAAAATTAGTTTTAAAAATAACTGGTAGGATACATTTATTGAATGCTCTTTTAATTTATGAGATTTCATGACAACACGTTTACTGTGTCAAACGTAATAATTAGATGTAATCCTTTGGAGAACATTTGTGAAATAGATGCTGCCCTTTAAATAATATTGGTCGCATTTTACTGCCTTAGTTGCTTTACATTCCTTGTAGATGATTTAATATATATAATATCCTTAAATAATTTGTAACGTATGATATAGCTTTTATTTGATTACTGTAGTCAGCATATTATACCATCCTTCACTAATGTGTTCCGAGCTCATCATTTTTCACTTCTTAGATTCACATCTTGATAGTGTTCCATTCCATTATTTTATTTACGTAAATATTTATACATTATTTTCAACATTCAAAGAGATAATTATATAGAAATTCTAGTGTAAAATATGGAAAGCAATACAAAGTTACTCATGCTTGATTATTCATGTGGGTAATGAAGCATGCCTCGCATCTGTTTAGAAAACTGCAATAACAGCATACAAACTTCACCAGCTGTACAATACAACATTTACACCCTTTATAAACACAACAAGGGAGACTGCTATCTGTTTTTACCAGTAATCATGTATCTAATGGTAAGCTACATAAAGGCTTGAAGAAGCTTTTTTCATTTCGAATCTGCATATTTTGAAGAATATCTAAAATAAAAGTTCTTACTATACATGTAGAAATGTAATAACTTTTTCAGTTGTGGTTGTATTTGGGGGGTCCTAGTTTAGGTAAAAACATCTATACACCTTTGTGTGTGTCACATGTCACCAAATGGAAATAAAGTACTGAAATGTTATTATTCATCTAATACCATCTAATACCAAAAAGTCTGTACTATCTGCATTTTTGGACAAAAAGAAATTATATATTATGTTAACATTTTGGGGAAAACATGCCCCTTTTCAGAATAGACTAGCCTGATTGATAATTTTTTGAAGTACAAATGTTTGGGCATTATTATTCAAACCTCAGAAGCATTATATGATAGCCTCTGGCCCTGTTATTTTTTTTGTAAAATTGTAAGCATAAGAGTTTGTAATACATTTATATACTTATGAATGCTGTAGTTAAATCATCCTGCCACATGCTACATTAATGATTGCTTAGATCAGTGCAGGAGCTCTTGTATCTCTATTCCAAAATGGTCACAGCAAAATAGAAAAGAGAAACATTCTCAACAGGCTAATTATGCTAAGAAAATCTAATTTCAAAATGTTTATTTTGCATGTTGGATGTTTTAATTTATGTATGGTTTAATTGGGGATATATATATATATATATATATAAAATGACTTTAATATTATTTAATATATGTCATTCTCCCATGCATGCGATAGACAGACAGACAAATAGACAGAGAATCTATATTACCGTCTATGATTTCGTGAGCCAGAACTGGGTGGAATCGGGAATGGGCTTATCAATAGGGCATAGTCCAATTCATAGAATATTATTATATACGTTTGCTTGATTAAAAGTATGAACCACAATTAATTATACTGTCCAGGGAGACATAGAGAGGTGAACGCCTGTCTGTCTCTCCCTGGACAGTATAATTAATTGTGGTTCATACTTTTAATCTAGCAAACCATATATAATAATATTCTATGAAGTAGACTATGCCCTATTGTTTTTTATAATAATTGTGAAGAACTATTTAGTGACAGGATATATTGATAAGCCCATTCCTGATTCCACTTGGTTGGGGTGGTTTACGAAATCATAGATGGTAATATAGTAGGGATCTTTTTCAGTCACTGAATACTTCACTATGGGCATCTTTGTCCAGTAATATGCCTTTATATAGTATCTATATGGCTGCTTGTAAGTAACTCATTTTTAAACATTAGATACATATTGTATCTTTTTCCAGGTTACCAGACAGTGATATATGGATTTTTTTCTTTTAATTGTTTTTATCTTGTAGATACATTCCTTTTTTAATAATTCTCATAAAAGTAAAGTTTTATGTTTGGCCTTTAAATGCCCTTAGTCCATAAACTGAGTGCCTATCGGAATATATTTCTCTTTTTTCACATTAATGTTATGAGTCACTTAATGGCCCTTTTCTTCATATCCTCTTCTATACTTCTCACCCCATTATCTCCTGTTTTACTGAGATTGGTTCATAAACTGGTGGCTCAGCCATTTCACTCAAAATTTTTCAAAACCATGGGCCAGCCAATCAGATACCAGTGTAACATACCAGTGTTTTGTTTCATTTTTATGTATTTATTTATTGAAGATTTGTATGTGTACGGTGTGAATAAGCTATCTCTTAAGAATTTCAACATACAGAGAAAAAAAAAATAGAGTATATTTAAAAGCTTATAACAGTAATTTGTATAGATTAATAAAAAATTGCTTCACAAATCATCAGGGGCTAGGGAACTGTTTAAACAATGTTGTTTCTGTCCACCAAATGTTTGTATATTGTATATAGAAATATCTCTATAAAAATACTTTTTATTTAATTTATGGGGTGGAAACTATTACAGCTATTCATGTAGACAATCCTTTGTTAATTGTCTTTGTAAAGTAATATTGTCAGGGAAATATTGTTAAGCTAACTAAATCCCATGTGTTTAATTCATCTCATTAGCACATATTTCTACTCTCTAGACTCCAAACCAGCTAGGAAAGGTTTAATTGAGGAAAAAAAGGTATTTAGGATAAAGAATATTATATGTCTATTATGGACTGAAATCAAATAATGCTATGAAGTGTAAATGACCCATTACATTAGTAATGTTTATCATTGATTTTTCCTTTTTCAGAAGCTAAATCATGAGATTATTTTTATCTTTATTTTTAGCATGCTAACATATGATTCTTGACAGTACCTATTACTTAAAATTAAAGATGTCAAGTATGAAGTCTGATAAAGAATACTTACAGGTCTTGCTTCAGTGAAAAGTGGTGTTAGAGAGTAAAGGTAATTGATTGAAAATTATTGTCTAGATAATTATACGTAAAAAAAAATTTTAGGGTAAAAGGAACTGACAGAAATTAGCTTCCTCATAGGCTTTAATGAATACATAGAATTCAGAACACAGGGAATAGTAGGAAGACAGGGGAGAATCTGACAAGGCAAAGTAAGTAGCATTGCAAGGTATATATTGCTGAGTGAGTCTCATGTGCTGTGGTTGGAGCAGTTGATGACAATAGAGCCATTCAGATAGAGGTTATAGAATGACCATGCAATATTTGGAGGCATTTAGAACATGATTTCATTTAAATGCAGTAGGCTAGATTACAGTTAGGTTACACATTTTAGCAACAGGGTTTCTAGATAGCGACTATACTGCTTCTACTTTATATGCTTTGTATGTTTGCTTAAAATGCAACCACACAAAAATGCATCAGTAGTCGTGTAGAGTTAACACCAAGTTGTAGCAGAAGCTATTACTTTGCACTGCCTGGGAGTTATTTTTAACAATTTTGTCATATGCCTTTAAACACTGTGTGGAACTACAGCTGAGTTGACATGCAAACATTCCTTATACCAGCCCAATGCAACCTGAAACTCAGTGTGGATGATGAAAAATAAATAATCTTCTGCGCTAAATTAAGGACCACTATAATAAATTCTTATAATTACCCAGTTGGCCTCAGTTAACTCTAACCATGGATTAACAGGTCTCTGCAGGCTATTCTCAACTATGACCCAGCTAGTAAGTTTAGTAGAAGCTTACCTGGCCTGTAAACTACAATTATGGTTCAACCTGGCCAACTTTTACCACCACTTTTAAGCCTAACCTTCACCTGACCCCACTAGCCTTATCTAGTCTTTACTTATTTCCATACAGATAACCTAACTACCCCCACCAACATGTTATACCAGTGCAGCCATGCAAAAATCTAAATCCTCATACTTGATCCAGTAAAACAATACACACCAACTTGGCTTGACCTAAACATTGCCCCACAGTGGTAAACTCCATAATAGCTAACACACCATCTGCATAATAGCTAACACACCATCTTTGTAAGGCCAGTTCAGTCATGGTCAGTTGGATAGTTAACCCTTAACTTAGGTTTCTATTTTGTGTGGCATTAGCCTACAGTCCTTCTGCATGTTTAGTCCCTATGGTGATGCATAGAACAGGAACTTGGGATCAGAACCAGCCATCAAATTATGAGTGTAAGCATCTATGCATAGGAATAATAATACACATATTTCTCTATTTCTCCCTCTCTCTGTCTCTCTCTCTCTATGACTGTATATGCATCAGCAATATTTCCATATCATATCACATGCCTACATCATATTAGCTCAAACTTAGGCTACAACCTCTTGTGTCCGCTCTTCGACAGTGATTTCAACACATCAGATACCAGATATAATCCATCTCTGATTAGAAGCATGGCATTTAAGCTGCTGTAAGCTTTATACAGATGTCAGAATAATATTTAGGGTCTCTATATGAAGGGGCATGTAATAAAAAGCAAGCACTGAATTTGGCCGCTGCACTGTATGTGAGACAGTCCGAAATGTGACAAGCACGGTGACACTGCATGCCATAAGGGGAAGCAAGTGAGGTGTCCCTTGCTAGCATACTCTAATGCACTGGTTTTCAATCCTGTCTTCATGCCTTCCTAACAGGCCACATTTTGAGGCAATCTGAACTGGAACACAGGAAATAATCAGCTAATTAGTAAACATGGTTATTTTGCTCACATCCAAAGTAATACTGAAAACCTGGCCTGTTGGGGAGGCTTGAGGATAGGTTTGAAAACCGGTGCTCTAATGGAACAGTCCAGAGAACTGCAGAAATTTATAAAAAAAGTGAATTTTAAGACATTAAGAGATAACTGTTTTAATTTGTTTGTTTGCATCAGTGCTGTACAGTTTGCAACATTATCATTGTGAACAGTATTGGACTTGATAAACATTTTAACTCATTTTGTTCTTTTGTATTTTATATATTTTTTTTAGAATAATATGTAGGAATATATGTTATAGTTAATATTTACATTTGTTTTCTTTTTTTAAATAGAACTCAAAGTGTAACTGATTTGGTTTAATGGATGTTCTTCAATAATGTCCTAGAAATACTTATGTTCCAACCTTGCCATTCAAATGCTTTTGGGATTGGCTTGATTAGACATTTAAAGGGAGATTTACGCAACTCTTTTCTTTCATGCACATGAAAGAGCAGTATTTACACGTATAAAAAATAATTTATTTTTTGTTTTATTTTTTTGCCATAAAAACTATTAATTAGAAGACAGCTTCTAATGCTGCAGTTTTTGTACTTAAAAAATTACAATTGTCGCTTTAAGTGGATATTAGTGCATTACCAAACAAAATACAAATTAAAAAAAAAAAATTATTTTGAGGAAGTTTTAACTTGTAATTCATTTTACTAAAATAAAAAGTTAATTTTATGATTATGTGAGCTTCTACCACATTTAAACGTGGTAGAAGAGTAGTGTACATGTTAAAATATGAAATCATAGGCCGTCATTATTAAATCTTCATTTCGTGAAGTAAATGTTATATTGTTTTGTTTTATATTTCCTTTTGTGGTCACTGGTGGGTCACAGAATAAAAAGGAAAATGCAGATCTATCAAATCTCAGAGTTTTTTTTTATTTTTTATCATCAATTTCTATTGGTTACCATATATGCAGTTATATATATTTTCAGTTATGGGTTAATGAGTTTTGTGTATAGTTCTACAGTTAGTTCTTTGTGTGTAATGTAAAGAATGTAGAATCTAGATAACCTGCCATCATTATCTAAATATTAACTAGAAAACGTACTGTAAAAAAACAGCAACCAATATTATGTCTTTCTGCAAAGTTGCTTAGCAACATGAGCTGTTATGAAAAATCTGTTCCCTTTATTAAGGAATGTCCCAATTTTGAGCATGATTTTTTTTCTGTGTAGAGTTTATTTTTTTCTGCTTTTATGTAGACGGTTTGCTTCACCAGCTTATTTACTTATGTGTTCAAAACACAGATTTGAAAGAAGTCCTTTTGGCAGACTTTGATGTTAGGGCTGTTTTAATGACAGATGTGTATGTCGACACTGGTAATCCAGATGGGAATTTTCAGAATTCATTGTACCCTGTGGCATAAATGTGCTTTCATGAATCTACTGTAGTAATTAGACACTTGAAAGTTTTACTATAAAATAATTGGCTTCTGCGTTTTTTGTTTTTTTTGCGATGCAATCAGCCTTTCATTACTAATAATTAGGCTTATTATATTTCTTTTTAGTCTTAAATATTGTGCACCAACATAAATATGTCAAGAGCTTTTTTTAGCCACTACTCACCAGTACTCATACTGGCAGCTATCTCATTTTTATCTCATTGGGATAAAAAACCACATCCAATTTTAGTTAAAGGGACAGTCTACAAAAGAATTGTTATTGTTTTTAAAGATAGATAATCCCTTTATTACCCATTCCCCAGTTTTGTATAATCAGCACAGTTATATTAATATACGTTTTACCTTTGTGATTATCTTGTATCTAAGCATCTTCTGACAGCCCCTTGATCACATGACTTTTTATTTATTAGCTATTGACTTGCATTTTAGCCAATTAGTGCTGTGTTGTGCTGACTCTTAAATAACTTTACAGCATTAACACAATATTATCTATATGGTCCACATGAACTAGGAGTCTCCAGTTGTGAAAAGCAAATAAAAAAAGCTTGTGATAAGAGGCTGGCTGTAGTGACTTAGAAACAGGCAGAAATTTAGAGGTTTAAACGTTTTGAAGTATATTATTATATCAATGTTTGTTGTGCAAAGTTGGGGAATGGGTAGTAAAGGCGTCATCTATCTTTTTAAACAATAACAATTTTAGTGTTGACTGTCCCTTTAATGGAAATAGACTATAATTAAACGAACAGTCTACTCCGGAAGTTTTATTGTTTAAAAAGATAGATAAGCCCTTTATTACCCATTCCCCAGCTTTACATAATCAACACGGTTATATTAATATACTCTTTACCTCTGGGATTACCTTGTATCTAACCTCTGATGACTGCCCCCTTATTTCAGTTCTTTTGATTGACTTGCACTTTAACCAATCAGTGCCTCTCATAAGTAACTCCACGGGTGTGAGCACAATGTTAACTATATGGCACACATGAACTAGTGCCTTCTAGCTGTGAAAAACTGTCAAAATGCATTCAGATTAGAGGCGGCCTTTCATGAGCTTAGAAATTATCATATGAGCCTACCTAGGTTTAGCTTTCAACTAAGAATACTAAGAAAACTTAGCAAATTTGATGATAAAAGTAAATTGGAAAGTTGTTTAAAATTACATGCCCTATCTGAATCATGCAAGTTTAATTTTGACTAGACTGTCCCTTTAAAGGGAAATTAAACTCAAAAATTGTCTTTCATGATTAATATAAAGCATACAATTTTAAACAACTTTCCATTTTATTTATTTAATTTTATTTTCGTTATTCTATACTGGTTGCTAGCTGAACGCATGGGGTGAGCCAATAACAAGAGGTATATATGTCCAACCACCAATCAGTAGTAGTTGCTGCTTCTAGCTTCTACCTATTTATGCATTTCAACAAAGGATACCAAGAGAATGAAGCAAATGATATAACAGAAGTCAACTATCTGAATCATGAAAGTTTAATTTTGACTTTACTGTCCCTTTAAGAGTTTATATTTGCAAACTACCAAAACTTGTCTCATACATACAGGAGTGCAACAATTTTTTGCTTCACAATTTACATCAATTGCATCTCAAACAGAAATACAATTTTGATAAATATGAATATGCCAAGTTGGTTTTCAATATTTACTTAGTAAGAAATGTGGTAGCATGTCATAAAATTCCAGGTAATAAGCTGCACTATGCTAGCTCCAAT
The DNA here is from genome assembly GCF_027579735.1 of Bombina bombina. NCBI lineage: Eukaryota > Metazoa > Chordata > Amphibia > Anura > Bombinatoridae > Bombina > Bombina bombina. Next base: position 1,100,021,770 of record NC_069501.1, read on the forward strand.
GTAGTTTATTTCAGGAGCAGAATGCTGCCTTAAAGGTCCCACTTGCCCCTGCAGTTAAAGGGATATAAAACCCTAAAATGTTCTTTTGTGATCCAGACAGAGCAATTTTTAAAACATTCCATTTTACTCCTGTTATCAAATTTGCCTCATTTGCATGTTATTCTTTGTTGAAGAGATACCCGGGTAAGTGTCTGGAGCACTACATTGCAGGAAATAATGAAAAATTGCTGCCATATACTGCTCCAGATACGTGCACACTCCTAAGCCTACAGCCCTACTTTTAACAAAAGATTCCAAGAGAACAAAAATGTGAAACTACAAGTAAATTAGAAAGTTGTTTAAAATGGAATTCTATCTAAATCATGAAAGATACATTTGGGGTTTCATGTCCCTTTAACACAGACTTCAGATTTGAATTTTATTAATTATACATTTTGAACAGTTTGTATTAGTGCATTGTACTATTGCACTATTGCTTGTATATAACTATGGTTTTAAAAGGGTTTAACTCCAGCAGACCTAGATGAACACATCCAGTGAACCAATGCCAACATTGCTTAGCCACCAATCAGCAGTTAACGTTACAAGGATTAAATACATAGTTATATTCAAGTAACAGTACAATAATAACATGTTTTTAAATGGCTTTTGGTTATCAGTGTTTAATAAATAGGCACATTGGATCCAGACTTGTGCATTGAAAGGTCCAACAATTAATATCACAAAAGCACATCACCCAATGAACAATATGGACATAAGTCTAGTCACAAATTTGCAATTATTACCTAAAGTCATTCATTATTAAAATCCAATGGAATTCTACATAGCAAATATAACTTAAAGGGCCATGATACCCAAATGTTGAAACACTTAAAAGTGATGCAGCATAGCTGTAAAAAGCTGACTAGAAAATATCACCTGAACATCTCTATGTAAAAAAAGAAAGATATTTTACCTCAAAATGTCCTAAGTATTTACACCCCACTGTAAAGGACTTTGAGCAGCAAATCAGTATGCCTGTCCCGGGACTGGCAAGGGAGTGAGTCTCGTGCATACTCATGTTATTTCCCTATTCAATTTAAGGAAGTTTACTATAAAATCTCATGAGAGTTAAGTCAAATCTCACGAAATCACAGTAAAAGAGTTCATGACCTCAGCACTGTTGATGCTAATTGGCTGCAGTTCATTTATTCATTATTATTTTTTTACCTGCAGCTGGGCAGCAGCTGAAGTATAACTTTTTACACAGAACTTACTCTGGTGAGCTGGGGACATTTTGAGGTAAAATATCTTCCTTTTTTACATAGAGATGCTCAGGTGATATTTTCCTGTCAGCTATACAGTTATACTGCATCAGTTTCAAGTCATTTAGCAAATGAGTATTATGTCCCTTTAAAGGGATATGAAGCTCAATTTTAAGCAGCTTTCTAATTTACTTCTATTATCTATTTTTCCTTGTTCTCTTGTTATCTTTTGTTGAAAAGAAGGGGCATATGCTTAAGAGCTGGCCCATTTCTGGAGCAATATATGGCAGCAGTTTTGCAAGAATGTTAAACATTTGCAAGAGCACTAGATGGCAGCACTATTTTCTGCCATGTAGTGCTCCAGATGCCCACCTAGGTATCTCTTTAACACAGAATATCATGGGGACTAAGCAAATTTGATAATAGAAAAATTGGAAACTTTTTTAAAATTGTATGCTCTTTCTGAATCCCAAAAGAATATTGTTGAGTTTCATATCCTTTTAAAGTGAAGGTCAATTTGGATGAATTAGTGCCCGGTTTTTAATAAACCTATTAAAAACAAGGGCACTTTAATTCATCAAAATTGACATTTCACTCCTTTTCTTCAAAAACTTACCTTTTAATCCTGACAGCCGCTGCAGCGCTTCCTCCGCCTGTCGCAAGCCCTTTTTGTCGGTCTAAAATGACGAATCCGTCTTCCTCCAATCACGGCATTGCATCAGGCCATGATCCCCCTGGGGGGAAAGCCGTGATTGGAGGAAGCCGGATTCGTAATTTCTGACGTAAGAAGAGGCTTCCGACGGCCGGGGGAATCGCTGGAGGGGCTTTTAGGATTAAAAGGTAAGTTTTTGAAGAAAAGGAGTGAAATGTCAATTTTGATGAATTAAAGTGCCCTTGTTTTTAATAGGTTTATTAAAAACCGGGCACTAATTCATCCAAATTGACCTTCACTTTAAAGGGGCAGTAAACACCAGAATTGTTGTTGTTTAAAAAGATAGATAATCCCTTTATTACCCATTCCCCAGTTTTGCATAACCAACACTGTTATATTAATATACTTTTTACCTCTGTGATTACCTTGTATCTAGGAACCTTCTTCCAGCCCCCTGATCACATGACATTTTATTTATTATCTATTGACTTGCATTTTAGCCAAATAGTGCAGTGTCTGCCACAAGCCATGGGCGTGATCCCAATGTTATCTATATGGCTCGCATGAACTAGCTCTCTCCTGTTATGAAAAGCAAATAAAAAAGCATGTGACAAGAGGCGACATTCAGGGGCTTAGAAATTATCCTATGAGCCTTCCTTGGTTTAGCTTTCAACTTAGAATACGAAGAGAACAAAGCAAAAATGGTAATAAAAGTAAATTGGAAAGTTGTTTAAAATTACGTTCCCTATTTGAAACATGAACATTTTTTGGGGGGGCTTGGCTGTCCCTTTAAATCATAGTTTACTGTACACTAAGCAATATCTTACACTGAACTTAATTTTGATTTAGAACCCTGACAGCTTATGGCTCAGTTATGAAGACGGAAGAAAATAGTGTACAACTGATTTTACTTAATTTCCCTCTGTATATGTGGCAAAGTATTTTTTGCTGGACCTGTCACCTATTATCTCATAGTCAGATGTTAAATAAATGCTATACTCAAATTATTACAATATTTTGCATAATCACAATAGTGTAAAGGGGTTAGTAAAAGAAAATAATAGTATAATTTAAATAATAATCATTAAAAAAACTTGACAGTATCAGTAAATCTTTAAATGTTTTATCTCATTAACAGAAAAAGTCAGAATGTTTAAACACTTGAAAGTGATGCAGCATAGCTGTAAAAAGCTGACTAGAAAATATCTCCTGAACATCTCTATGTAAAAAAGAAAGATATTTTACCTCAAAATTTCCTCAGTAGCCACCTCCCATTGTAAAGGATTTCTAAGCAGCATTTTAGTGTGTCTGTCCTGGGACATCTTAGGGGATGAGCCTGGTGAACTCTCATATTATTTCACCAATCAGGTAAAGGAAGCTTACTATGAAATCTCATGAGAGTTAAGTCAAATCTCATGAGATCACAGTAAGAGTTCATGACCTCAGCACTGCTGATGCTGATTGGCTGCTGTTCTTTTCTTCATTTTTTTTTTATTTTTACCTGCAGATGAGCAGTGACTAAAGTATAACTTTTTACACAGCTTACTCTGCTGAGCTGAGGAGATTGTGAGATAAAATATCTTCCTTTTTTACATAGAGATGCTCAGGTGATATTTTCCTGTCAGCTTTTTACAGTTATACTGCATCAGTTTCAAGTGATTTAGCATATGAGTATTATGTCCCTTTAATAAGCCAATTTCTATATCTGTTGAGCTATTTATTATTATGAAGGTAGCATAAAAGAAACGTTTTTGCTGTGATATACTTGTTATGCAGAAATTACGAATAATCTGTTACCCATCTCATCTCAGCAATTTTATATAATGAGGCCTATGTATCAAAGGTCTTGTGGACCTGATCCGACAGTGCAGATTAGGTCTGCAAGACCTCGCTGAATGCGAAGAGCAATACCCTCTATGTATTCAGCATTGCACCAGCAGCTCACAAGAGCTGCTGGTGCAACGCCGCCCCTTGCAGACTCGCGGCCAATCGGCCGCCAGCAGGGAGATGTCAATCAACCCGATCGTACTCGGGTGGGTTGAATTGTGGCAATTTCTGTCCTGCTCAGAGCAGGTGGACAGGGTTATGGAGCAGCGATCTTTACACCGCTGCTTCATAACTGCTGTTTCTGGCGATTTTCAAGACTCACCAGAAACATGGGTCCACAAGGTCCATACGGAGCTTGATAAATGGGCCTCAATATGTCAATCATTACACTGCATTTTGAAGAATGTAATATCTAGTTCATATTAATCCTTATAAGTGGCCCGGTGGGTCTTTTCATGCTGCCCTGGCTGCCCCTCAATCCATGGCTTTTATTTTATAGCTTTGATTAGATAGATGGGCCAATCAAACTATAGTGCCCACCTTATAGACAGCAGAGCACATTCACTCTATTATTATATGGCATATCCAGAACCCCCTTCTGGAACCTGTGGGATTATCAAGGGTTGTGACTGTGAGGTCTAACCCTTTTCCCACCACATCATCCCAACATCCTACCCACAAAGCACCAGGCCCCATCTATGAAAAAGCTCTCTAGCCCACACAAAGAAGTGGGCTGCTGTCTACAAATGCCCTACCCTCCCAAACCCAGAAAGCACCAGGGGAGGTATGGTGGGAGGTCATTCTTGTTTTATAACAGCTGCTGAAGTGGAGGCACTGGGAATATGCTCTGCCTTCTGTCAATGGGGTGGGGGCTATGGCTTGTGATTGACTATTCTGCCTGCCACTTCAAATTTGGAAAAAGCCTGGGGGCTTGAGGGGTGGATGTGGCAGTAAGTAAACTAGGACCCACAAAGGTCTAACATATTTGCAAGGATTAAATAGATGGTGAATCTTTTTGAGAGTGGCCAAATTGGTGCCTATTCTACCTTTTTTTAAATTTAAAAGGAAATTAAATATACATTAACATGAGCTCTTAAATTCATAATATACAGTATTTTGCAAAAGTCTAAGGCCACCACCAGCTTTGTTGTTTTAACAAAGTTTTAACAAAATGGCTTCTTCAGGCAAAAGTATTCAGTGTGACCTTCCTTGGTACTAAGCACATCTTGAACTCTTTTGGGGAGACTGTACTGAAGTTTTCTGAAGTAATCTTCTGGTATATTATACCAGGCTTCTTTCAGCACTTCCCAGAGTTCTTCTTTAGATTTAGGTTGTCTTAGTTATTTCTCTGTCTAGGTGATACCCTACTGCCTCTATAATATTCGTTGTCAGTATTTTATCAGCTGTTTTTCTCTACAAATATTGTTTCACTGCATTAGCAGTGTGCTTGGGATCATTATCATGCTGAAAAAAAAGCCATTCCCAATCAGGCGCTTTCATTTACTTTTCAGTATTCATGATCCCATCAATTCAGACACCACTAGCAGAAATGCAGCCCTAAACCAGGACAGACCCTCCACCGTGTTTCGCTGAAGGCCGCAAGCACTCATTCTTCCATCTCTTTCCAACTCTTCTTCTCACATATTGTCAACAATTGGACCCAAAAAAATTAAAACTTGGATTTGTCACTCCATAATACTCTTTTCCACTGATCTTCATTCCAATCTTTGTGAGCTTTAGCATATTTTAGCCTTTTCACCCTGTTCCTCTTCCAAAACGTGGATTCTTGGCTGCTACCCTTCCACAAAGACCATTCCTGATCAAGCTTCTTCAGACTGTAGAAGGGTCAACTTGGCATGATGCATCCAGATAAAGCTGTCAGAAGCTCCCAAAGAAGAAACTCTTAGAAACTTCTAATCAGATTTTGAAAGTTTTCTTGGCCTTCCAGTACTTTTTTTGTCCTTGACCTCTCCTGATTCTTCAAAATTCTTTATAACTTGAATACCACATCTTGAGTATCCAGTTTGTTTGCTGATTTCCCTTTGAGAGTGGCCTTGCTGATGCAAAAGTCTGATTTTATTTCTGACAAATTATGTGATCTTTGGCATTTTGAATTGAATGATGTGATTGAAAGTTGGTCTTATCAGCAAGCTTCCAATGAATTAAACTCATACCACATCTGTATGTAATGCTCAAGCATGTCTTGCACAAACCTGAAGTAATAGACCATTTTAACAGCAGTCATTTTGACATTTAATAGTAGGACAAATACAGGTGTTAGCAATGACATTAATTAGGGTTCCATTCCATTTAGGTTTATGAGAGTCAGGTTTCTGCTATTGCTCAAGTATAAGGGGAGGTAACACTAAATACTTGCTACTTTAGCCTTTAGAAACTGTTTTTTTCAGATTGTTTTCTCTTTTTAATACTGCATACAAACATCCTGTATTTTCTGGTGGTATTCTAATAAAGAGACTAATAAATCATTATAAATGGTCATTATACCATTGCTAAAACAACAAATCTATTGGTGACCTAAGACTTTTGCACAGCACTGTGTATATATATATATATATATATATATATATATACAGTGTATATATATATATATATATATATATATATACAGTATCTCACAAAAGTGAGTACATCCCTCACATTTTTGTAAATATTTTAGTATATCTTTTCATGTCACAACACTGAAGAAATGACACTTTGCTACAATGTAAAGTAGTGAGTGTACAGCCTGTATAACAGTGTAAATTGGCTGTCCCCTCAAAAATAACTCAACACACAGCCATTAATGTCTAAACCATTGGCAACAAAAGTGAGTACACCCCTAACCGGAAATGTCCAAAATGGGCCCAATTAGCCATTTTCCCTCTCTGATGTGATGTGACTTGTTAGTGTTACCAGGTCTCAGGTGTGAATGGGGAGCAGGTGTGTTAAATTTGGTGTTATCGCTCTCACACTCTCTCATACTGGTCACTGGAAGTTCAACATGGCACCTCATGGCAAAGAACTCTCTGAATTGTTGCTCTACATAAAGATGGCCTAGGCTATGAGAAGATTGCCAAGACCCTGAAACTGAGCTGCAGCATGGTGGGCAAGACCATACAGCGGTTTCACAGGACAGGTACCACTCAGAACAGGCCTCGCCATGGTCGACCAAAGAAGTTGAGTGCACATGCTCAGCATCATATCCAGAGGTTGTCTTTGGGAAATAGACGTATGAGTGCTGCTAGCATTGTTGCAGAGGTTGAAGGGGTGGGGGGTCAACCTGTCAGTGCTCAGAACATACCCCGCACACTGCATCAAATTGGTCTGCATGGATGTCATCCCAGAAGGAAGCCTGTTCTAAAGATGATGTACAAGAAAGCCCGCAAACAGTTTGCTGAAGACAAGCAGATTAAAGACATGGATTACTGGAACCATGTCCTGTGGTCCGATGAGACCAAGATAAACTTATTTGGTTCAGATGGTATCAAGTGTGGGTGGCGGCAACCAGATGAGGAGTACAAAGACAAGTGTGTCTTGCCTACAGTCAAGCATGGTGGTGGGAGTGACATGGTCTGGGCCTGCATGAGTGCTGCCGGCACTGGGGAGCTACAGTTAATTGAGGAAACCCTGAATGCCAACATATACTGTGACATACTGAAGCAGAGCATGATCCCCTCCTTTTGGAGACTGGGCTGCAGGGCAGTATTCCAACATGATAACGACCCCAAAAACCTCCAAGGAGACCACTGCCTTGCTAAAGAAGCTGAGGGTAAAGGTGATGGACTGGCCAAGCATGTCTCCAGACCTAACCCTATTGAGCATCTGTGGGGCACCCTCAAACGGAAGGTGGGGGAGCGCAAAGTCACTAACAACCACCAGCTCTGTGATGTCGTCATGGAGGAGGACTTCAGTGGCAACCTGTAAAGCTCTGGTGAACTCCATACCCAAGAGGCTTAAGGCAGTTCTGGAAAATAATTGTGGCCACACAAAATATTGACACTTTAGACCAAATTTGGACATTTCCACTTAGGGGTGTACTCACTTTTGTTGCCAACGGTTTAGACATTAATGACTGTGTGTTGAGTTATTTTGAGGGGACAGCAAATTTACACTGTTATACAGGTTGTACACTCACTACTTTACTAGCAAAGTGTCATTTCTTCAGTGTTGTCACATGAAAATATATACTAAAATATTTACAAAAATGTGAGGGGTGTACTCACTTTTGTGAGATACTGTATATATAGATAGATATATCAAGAACTTAAGCATACCTGATATATAGCATGGCTATATATAAGCAAAATAATGTATTAAGCCCTTCAATTGTATTTAATAAAACAGTAAAATGGTACCTGCAGATTTGAAATGGCTGTAAATTAGGCGCTCATAGCATAGTTTCACCACTCTGCACTAGCGTTACATTCTTTAAAATTCCCTTACTAATCTGTTAGCCCTGACCTTTTTTGGAAAAACAATATGGCTGTCAGGCTGCTGCCTGTACTATATGGTAATGTTGCAATATTTATAATATTATGTAAAGTTTATTATTACCTGCAACAAATTAAATAAAAATATATAAATATCATTAAAAGAAATTAAATACAAATTTAATCACTATGAATGTGCTTTTCTTTGTCGTTAACTTGTTTTGTGTGTGCAATATTGTATTTCATTACTCAAAATGTTTTAATTCTGTCCAAGCAAAAAAAAACAACAAGTCTTTGTTTTCATTTACCATCTTCTGCAAACTAAAAGCTCTAAATAATACATTTGTGTAACAAGTAAAAAGTACCAAACATTACAGGTGAACAAATCTATAATACACTTCATCTTACAGGACCTGTATCGTCACTTGTCATCGGATGATTTGGATTCAGTAGGAGACTCAGTTTAAAAGAAAAAATGGAGCAGTGTTTATGGTTTGTGAATTGGTGAAAGTAAATCTAACTCATTTAACCAGTTTGAAACAAAAAAGAAGTAAAGCAAAAAAGACAAAAACTGCCCTGGTTCATATAGTGTTTAATGTGCTAAATAATGTATATTTCCTTTATACATTAAATAATTTCTGGATAAAATAAAACTTATCACTCAGAAAATGTGTTTGATCAAGAGTTCCAAAAATGATCTCATTATGACTTAATTCAGATGAATGAGACAATGCATTGGCATGACACCAGGATGATACATTTTGTAGCTTGTTTTTAATATATACACTGTATTGCTTTTCAGTTAGTATTTAACATTATAATATAAATTATATGACCACTGAGACCACACACAGTAGATGATATTTCATTGTAGTCAGTTTATTAAACTATTGTGTAAAGTATTCTGTTGAAAAACACAGAACATGATGTAGAAAGAAGTTTTTTTGAGATTTTTTTTTGCATTCTAGTCCTACAACTGCAGCGTCAAAGATATGGTTATAAAAATAAGATATGGTTATAAAAATAAGATATGGTTATAAAAATGCCTTACAAATAAACATAGTTAGACCAGTTCACACTTGTATTTTCTCTATTTCAAGCAAATACAATTTTCAGCATATTCCCCTTTAGCAACAGTTAAAAAATAAGTGTTTAAAAAGGGTTGCGCTCATGGTTACATTCCTTGTGTGCCTGTAATAATAAATTAATAAAAATAAATAAATAAAATAAAAAGGGACTTTTTTAAATTTGCTTTTCATTGTGTATTGTATTTAACTTGTGTGCAACCTTAACATTGATGTAAATGTCACTTAAAAGGCCATAATAGTCACAAAATAATATGCTCTATTTCGCTAGAGCATGTAATTTTAAGACTATTGACCCTGGCCTGCACTACTGTGTGTTTAACCTTTGCAAATGGGTTAAATACACAGTAGAAGTACCACACGGGACCAGAGCAGAAACTGCCTCTGATCCAATCAGCCCTGCTAGTTACAGCAGTTTCCGCTAAAGACTGGCAGTGCTCTGCAGATCCCAAGCAGTATTTTTATTGTGTGGGGGAGTTAAATACAAAGTAGTATGGAGACAATAATCTTAAAATTACATCCTCTAAAGAATTAGAGAATGTCATTTTTTAACTATTATGGCACTTTAAAATGCTGCATTGCTTTTTTACTGAAAACTCCACCTTATTGGTGCAAATATGAGTAATAGATTCAATTCATGAAAACTTGTCTTTTACTATGAAAGGCAGTTCACTAAGGCATTCATATCTGCCGCAATCATCTGTTAATGTGGCATCTGAATCACTGGACAGACACAGTTACCCCAATCTACATGTTTATGAGTGCATAGACAGATGATATTTCCATGTCACTTTTAGTTTATCTCTATAATAGGCCAATCATTTGATTGAAATCAATATAATTATTTAGCTAGAAATCCTGCTTCATTTGCTATGATGTTACATCCTGGGAAACATTCTAATGCTTAAATATCTTATTAAAATGTTAATATATAACTATTGTGATAAGATAACAAATATTCAGTACAAATTAATTAAAAATAAGACCTTCCAAATGTCATTTGCTATTAATCCTCATATAAATCCATGCTTTATGAACCAGAGGGCTGTGTATTTTTTTAATATTTTGTTTAACTTCTTTTGTTGTGTGCTTGAATTGTCTACATAACTAAATTGTTTATCACTTACTAAACCTTTATTGATTCTTTAATTGCAATTTTTAATATACAATTGTTAACATAAAATTGTGTTTATCTAATGAAGTCATGTGAAATCTTGAATATTAAGATTTGTATCTACTATTATGACTCACTCTTACTAATACCTTAATTTACTTCTTGAATGTAAGAATGGAGAATTTTTATGGTTTTAATCATTTATTATGAGGAAATTAATTGGCAATGTCAGGAGGACATACTGAAGTAATAATTATATGCCATGTAAAAAAAAACTTTATACTGGCAACCAAACTTTGAGATATCAACAGCCAATTGTAGAGCAGAATATATGGGACGTAATCACTGTTTGATTAGCATTGTGAGTTTGTGGCCAATTGCTTTTAGATTGGTCAAGTTTAATTAAAATAGCAAACCTGTTTTTTTTTTATATTCCTTGTTACTAGTGACATTGCTATTTTGGGGTAAAAATAAGCAATTAAAGGGGCAGTCTATTTAAATGAAAAGCATAAGGTTGTATGGCAATTTGCTGTATATAAATGTAATAGACCAAAAAAATCCTGTTTCTAGTTAAATGGCACTTTTCCAGAGCATACAGTGCTGCTGATTGGTCCTTATGGATTATAAATACCATGAGTGACTAGAATATGCACCAATGAGTAGCCCTGTATATTATAAGAGTACATCCAGGTGAGAGTAACATGTAACTAGAAACTGCATTTTTCTAACACATTTGTAAGGCAAATTGTTTAAAAACATAATGCAGGATCCAAGATACCTGCTTTGTTATGCAGTAATATACTTTAAGTGCAAATCGATTTAACTAACCAGAATATCTGTCTTGTAAATTATATAACAAGATGGATCTTCTATTCTTTGTTAGTTTCCATGACTCCATGTCACTTTAATGCCTATTCTGGATTAGAATTGAATGGTTTACAAATAATCTATAAAGAAAAGTAGACATGTTTAAAACACTTGTCTTTTTTATACAATTAAATAAAGCTGCGTTATTTTGCCAATACTTATCAACAGGGAATCTCCATTGTGACAAAAATGAAAGAAACACAAAGTTTGAATAAGAGGGCTTCAATATTCATTTGCCAAGATCTTGATTTTAAAACTAAAAATAGACATATGCAATTTGTTATTTGTTAGCTAAACAAATCCTGAAAATAGGGCAACACACAGATATATGTGCAAGTATCTGCTTTCCTAGTAAATCTGGCCCAGAAATAGCCAACTACCACACACCACTGGCCATTTTTGGAATTAGTTTAGCTACTGAATGATGAATTGCAGATGTCAAATAATAATGTGCTTGATGGAATTGTAATATATCCCTAAACAAAGAGACTTTAGTATATAATAGAATGATAAATGGATATATTAATGCAATTGTTAGTTCTTCGCAAAAATTAACCCTTTAGTTTCAATACAATTCTCCAGTACAGGAGATTGCAATCTGATGTGCTTAAATTTTTACCAACTGTAAAAAAATATTTTGGAAAAAAAAAATATAATTTACATTGTCTCTAAATGGAAGTGTAGTGACAGGGTAGATTTTAATAGGGATAATAATTGATTTATAACTGCCTTGGATTCAGTTTTGACATAGATCTTTTTGAAAGAAAAAGTCACAGATAAGCATTATCCTAGTACTTTTAAGTTCTAATAGTTTAAAGCACTGATTAGGATGTGACATATAAACTATAATTGTGTAAAATGAAAAACAAATTCGGTACACAATTCCAAATTTAAAAGGCAGCTGCAAGGACAGAATTCAACCACATTTTGCAATCAATAGATATTGCGTAGCTGTGCCTTGTCCCTAAGTTCATATGCCAAAGAGGGATTTTAATAATATATTTTGGCCACAGCATATAACATCATGTCAAGGCAAACCCAATAGGTGAGCTCTACTCTAATATATAAGAAACCTATTTAAAATTAGCAATGCAATGCACATATACCTTACTTGTATTTACAACCTATGTAAAACATATCAAAGGATAACAGGATTTGGCTAAAAAAAAATTCACTGTGATTTTTTGAATTTGGCTTATAAAAAAGGCAAGTATTTTGGATACTGTTGAATACTTTCAATCATACTTTTCTCATATGATTAAAAAAATTACACAATGTATGTTTTTTCTCCAATTCATAGTAATATGTCTTTGAATACTATATTATAATTGTTTTTTTAATGATTTATTATACCTTAAAGATGGTATCATAAAAATATGTCACAGTAACAAGTTTACCCATGATATACTACATTTAAAATGTTAAAGTTTTACTTTGAATTCAATTAAAGTTTTCCCATTAAAGTTTTTATAACTCTGCATAAATAACCTTTTACCATTTCATAGTCCAATTTAAATACAAACTCATTTTTTTTAGAAATGATACAGAAGTAAATTAATGTGATACATTGTATAATATTATTACTGTAAAATATCCATATGTTTTACTGAAAATTGCTATATTCTAAGCTACATGCTAATCAAGTATGAATTCAATATGTTTTAAAAATATACATTTTGTTATATCTGTCCTTCCAAAGAAATTGTGGATGCACTTTGCATGTAGAATGTGTTATTTCTTTAAAGGGACATAAAGTAAATAATCTAAAGGGGTCTATATGTGCATTTTTGCACTCATTTAACAACTTTGAAATAGTAATATTTTAAATATTTTCAATGTTCTCAGGGCATAGCGAAAATGTGATTTGGAATGCTCTGTGTATTACACATTGTATGAACACACCAATCACATTCTCTGTCTGATTTTAGTTTTGTGCCCAACCCAGGACTTTAAATAAATTTAATTTTTTTTTTAAATAATATATTTTTAAGTTGTTAAACATATAGCCTGATCTAAATTATGCATTTTATTTCCCTTTCATTTTGAATGCTGGAATACACTTTTTTTTTTACAAAAAAATGCTTTTGTTCTTGGACACTAAAAAAAATGTATAAGTGAAAAAAATGTCTAATCAGTTACATTGGTGTCTATTTATAGTGAACATGATGTCACCAATGCTCATTATATTCTCCTTGGTTAATATGTTTAAAAGGCTCCTATATAAGCCTGGGGGGGGAGTAAAGTGACCTCTATTAACCATGTAACCCGATGACAATATCTCCCTGTTCATATTCATTATGACAAAAGTCCACAGTCTTATTTTATAATTAAAGGGAAACTAAACCCAAATTTTTTCTTTCGTGATTCAGATAGAGCATGCAATTTTTATGCAAATTTCTAATTTACTCCTATTTTCTTTATTCTCTTTGTATCTTTATTTGAAAAGCAATAATGTAAGTTAAGATGCCGGCCTATTTTTGGTGAACAACCTGGGTTGTTCTTGCTGACTGGTGGATTAATTTAACCGACCAATAAACAAGTGCTGTACACTGTTCTGAACTAAAAAAATAGCTTAGATGCCTTCTTTTTCAAATAAAGATAGCAAGAGAACGAAGAAAAAATGATAATAGGCGTAAATTAGAAAGTTGCTTAAAATTACATGTTCTATCTGAATCACAAAAGAAAAAAATTGGGTTCAGTGTCCCTATAACATTCCTAGCTTGGACCTGTATATCTTGTCAGTTCAAATTCATACTGTGGCATTTGTGTTTTGCCTAATTCATCAATCCTCACTATTCTCAGTGTCAATGACCAAAACGTAAAAAGGGTGAGCAGGCTCACAAGGCCAGGCCTATAAAAGTTGCTCAGTATCCTACCAGCTATATGTATCCATCAATTAGGGCTTAGACCATATAATAAAGACAACATTTTTATTGTTAAATGTAGGAATGGGTTACAATTAGATTCCCCCAATTAAACATTTAAGAATTGTTTCTATGTCTGCAGAGCAAATGAATGTAAACCAGATACACTGTTTGCCTTTTCTTCACTTTTACTCTTTGTGTCCTTTCAAAAAAAAGTGCCATTCTATTAATATTTTACTTCAAGTGGCATATAATATGCACAAGTTGTTTAGTTTTATGTCCCCACAATGTGTCCCTAAAAGTAACCAAGAGTCATCAATCATCATGAGAAAGATATAGGTCAGTGAAAAGTAAATATACTTTTTGGTACAAGTTCACTGCATCACTTTGCATTCTCTATACCTAGACACCAATGTTATAGTTTCAACAATCCGCATTTCCTTTTCTAAATTCTGTATAGTATGTTGCACATTTATTTATTTGGCTGTAATGCTAGTAAAAACATGAAATAAATAACTCTTAATAAAGATGTATATAAAAATGATAACTGGTTTCTATGTGACTATGTATTTTTTCTGCTTCATTTTGTTAAATAATCTTGTGATTGATAATTTCTGAAAGATTAAGTTATTTTGTCCAGTAAATTAATTATGAAGTGTAACAAATTATAATATATATATATATATATATATGTAAAAAATATAATCATGATTTTGTTGCCTATTTTTTTCGGGAATAAATGGCAAAAAAACATTTTTTGTTAAAGCACTCATTTAAAGGTCAATGTAAGTCTAAATAAAAAATTCATAGTTTTTAAAAAAAAAATCCATTTTACTTTGTTTATAAATTGTATCTCTTTCCATTTGTATTCTTTATTGAAAAGTATCTTGTTTCCATGAAAGCATACTGTAGTAGATCAGAATCATGCACATGTTGTGGCTACAGTATTTGCAAAAGTGTTGCTAAAAATCTGTAAACATATGGTGCTAGATTAAAAGGAGAACGCTAAATTATCGTTTGCGGGCACACGATCATTAACCAGCCATTACAAGTGGCAGGTTATTGCTACATACATTGAGGTCTATGGGAACTGTTTGTTCCCAGTAATATATATGTATATGCTTATATACATATTTATTTATGTGTTAACATGGTTATATACACATAGTATGTATATAATCATATACATATATTTAAATGTGCTGCCATCGCTGTGCTACTTACCCCTTTCACTGCACTGAAGTTCTGATGCCGTCTCTGACGGCATGAGAACGCAGCTCCCATAGAAGCCTATGGAAACGCACTATTGTGAGCACAATGCTTCCCAGCAATGCAAACGCAAGCTCGCCTTCGCATTGCTGTGAACTTGTAATACCAGCGCACATTAGCGTGCACTGGTATTACACAGTGGAGCACTAATATTGATTTCTTGAAAGCGATATTTAGCGCTCCACTTGTAATCTAGCCCATAGTGCTCAAGACATAAGCATACTGCTGAGGCTACTTCAGTATACTTTCATGTAAAGGCGTTACATTTCAACAAAAGATAACAAGAGAAATATGTACATTTGATATTGAAAAATTGAAAAGCTTTTTAAAATAACAAGCTCTATTTGAATCATGAAAGTATGTACGTCCATGTAGCTTTAAGTTTTCTTCCAGACACAGAAATACAGGAAATGCTTCAGTATATTTGCTCACTTAATGGAAATGTCAAATTCCTTTAAAATTACTTACTAATCCCAAGTTGTTTCAAGTCAGTTAAAACAAAAGTCAAATTGATATTAGAAGTATAGCAAGCAGACTCACAATTAACCATATTGTAACTGACTGAAAGGTACATGAAACTCAATATTTCAATATTTTTTATGGCTCAGATAGGACATCCAATTTAAAACAACATTCCAATTTACTTCTATTATATAATTTGCTTTGTTCTATTGGTATCCTTTATTGAAAAGCACAGATAGGCTCAGGAGCAGCAATGTACTACTGGGAGCAAGCTGAGGATTGGTGGCTGCACATATATGTCTGTTGTCATTGGCTCACCTGTTCAGCCAGCTCTCATTAGTGCATTGCTGCTCTCTTAACAAAGGATACCAAGATAATGAAGCAAATTTGATAATAGAAATCAGTTGGAAGTTGTTTTAAAATGTATGTTCTGTCTAAATCAAGAAAAACAAATTAGTGGTTTCATGTCCCTTTAAAGGCACAGTAAACTCCTCGTAATTGCTCAATATTTCTGTTGTGTTGTTATAGAATAAAAGTATCAGTCAAGTCTAAACATTTTTTTAAAAAATTAGCATTTTGTAGGCTGTAATTGTTTTTCCATAGCCAAATCCCTGACACCCCTTGCCTTATTTGAAGGACCCAGTCTGGACTTGAGTCCGTAGCTGACAAGGCTGGCCACTGTCGTATTGTTAGTAAAGAGCATGTAGAGCATAAAGATATGTTGTACACCTTAGTCATTTTTGGCAGCCATTCTAAAGTGACCAGAAACAATATTCATTTTAAAATAACTTTTTTACCATTCCTGCTGTATGATATAGAAAGGGAGGCAGGAGGATATTTGCAGCTTAATGTAAAGTAAGACTTTAAGATGACTAAGGGAAGGCTATCCCTTTAAGAGTATACCAACAAACTGTTGAACTTAATATTTATGGAACCACAAAACTAGAGTTATGTATCTTTTTTCTTAGAAGCACTATAAGCTCATTTATTGAACATCTTTTTGTCAAAAGCTTAAACAAATCTATTCATATATTTTTCCTTTAAGAATGAGTAAATTTGTCTTACAGTATTGTTTTGGGAAACTGCAAATTAAAATCTCTTTAATATTTACAATAAACATTAAATCCAATAGATGTACTTCAAATGTTAAAGGTTTGTTGACTGGCACAGTTTTAATAGAATATTTACTGTTGTCTCATCCTGTTGAATGTTTTATCTATCAAGCTGGTTTCAAAATGGGGCTTCCATTTTATGTTGAGTAATCGATTGTGTCATATTTATGATAAGAATTATATTTTTGGAGTTTTTTATCTCAGGAAATAGTAAACATTTCTCTCTCTCTCTCTCTCTCTCTCTATCTATCTATCTATCTCTCTCAAGAGAGAGAGAGAGAATTGGGAAAGGAAAGTAACAAGATATTCAATCTAATCAGTCAGTTTATTTTATATATATATATATATATATATATATATACACACACATATACACACCCACATATATACAGTGTTCAGCACTGGACCTTTTTAATGCGTGCACCATTCAACTGTTTCTCTGTTTATTACACAAATTATTATTAGATAGCTATATGTTACAGAAAATGTTATAATATTAGAAAGTATTACACTGCCCTTCCCAGCTACTTTTTAATACCACCTGGCTGTCAACATTTTCTATGGAGAGCACAGATTATATAAGAGAATGCAATGCAAATTAACAGGGTTTTATATCACCACCTTGGGGCACACATTAATTAGCTGTTCCCTGGTTTTTGCAATCTTCATGTACCTAGTGATGTGGCAACTAGAATAGCAAGAGGCAGTAAAGATTCTGATTAACTGTACGGTATAGTAAGGTATACAGAACACAGCATGTAAGACTCACTGGAATTGTAGTCTCATTTTTCTCAATGAATCAAATTCTATAGAAAAGTGTAAAAATATGTAGAGATCAACAATTGAAGCCTCAAAATTGCAAAATATTATGGGATAATTATCCAACCTTTTTGCATACACATGAAATTGATTTGACCACTTAAGGATTGTGTTCACATCAGATGCATTAAAAGGTCAAAGAGAAGATCCATATCAAAAACACTTTGACATTTATTCACCAAGGACAGGGAGTCCGGTAAAATGCAATGATATCATTAAAGTACTCCATTAACACAGGTGAGGACAACGAGATACAACTTCTGTAAATGAGCCCTTCTAAGCTTATGCCTTAATTTAAAACATAAAAGATTTTGTTGAGTTTCAGAATAACCTTAAAGGGACATAAATGTAAACATTAGAATAGGGGGCGATAGTAAGCGCTGAATAGCTTAAAAGGCTGGAAACTAAATTCTGGCGAATAATTTATTCCATATACATTCAAATTAAAATCACAGATAAAATGTTAAAACACAATGTTCATATATAAATACAGTAAAATTCTATTCATGGATCCATGAAATATTCTAGGAGTTTTGTACCTGGCTACTTTAGTTATACAAAACCTTGAATGTAGCTATCTTCAAAGTTCTTATGTGTGTTTAGGATAGATTAATAAGTCGGTTACCTGACTTTGGCGTTCTAGATATGGTTCTATTGTCAGTGGATGAAAAAAATGTGTGGACTGTGGTTCAGATCAGACCAATGTGATGTGTAACAATAAACAATAAACAATATATCAACTTTCAAATAAACATTAAAATCTCAGCACATGATGGTGTAAAAACATTCGTTCAAACTTCAATATAAAATTTAAAAAATAATGCAATAATCAAAGGCGTGTGAGATCCGTTACCGGACCAAGTGGAGGAGGGGCTGTGAAAGAACGTGACGTTGATGCAAAAAGTAGGTGTTTAACCCCAGAGAAATGTGAATCCACATTAGCGCTAGTGAAAAAAAAAAAAAAAAATTTTCAAAAAGAAAAAAATATATAAAAAATATATATAAAAATAAAGAAATATAGAAAAATATATATATAGTTCAATGTAGATCAATCTTGAACAGATGAAAAAATGTGAGACAGATGAAAATAATGTGAATCTTCAAAAATAAATGAATAATCCCCTTGAAAAATAAAACAAAATGATCCGCCATCCAAAAGTGTAAAATTACGTAAAACAAATATAAATTTTGATGGGCAAAAGTCTAAATTGGCAGAGATTCTATATAGGTGCTCCTAAACACAGAGCCGCTTCAGCACCCTAGGTGCCAGATCCGGAGGTCGTAGTTACCAACTGGTAAGTGATATTGTTAGTGTCTATGATGGAAGTCCATATAGTATATATAGAAATGTTGTTCATAAAGTCAATATCACAAAAATGTAAAAATATAAAATGATGAAAAGCCTGAAAGAGAAAAAAAGAAACAATAGTGCAACACTGTATATAAGGGACAATAGTGGTATAAGAATCAAGCTCACCAGTATGTCTGTCAACGCGTTTCGGCCACGATTTGGCCTTTCTCAATCGTGGCCGAAACACGTTGACAGACATACTGGTGAGCGTGATTCTTATACCACTATTGTCCCTTATATACAGTGTTGCACTATTGTTTCTTTTTTTCTCTTTCAGGCTTTTCATCATTTTATATTTTTACATTTTTGTGATATTGACTTTATGAACAACATTTCTATATATACTATATGGACTTCCATCATAGACACTAACAATATCACTTACCAGTTGGTAACTACGACCTCCGGATCTGGCACCTAGGGTGCTGAAGCGGCTCTGTGTTTAGGAGCACCTATATAGAATCTCTGCCAATTTAGACTTTTGCCCATCAAAATTTATATTTGTTTTACGTAATTTTACACTTTTGGATTGCGGATAATTTTGTTTTATTTTTCAAGGGGATTATTCATTTATTTTTGAAGATTCACATTATTTTCATCTGTCTCACATTTTTTCATCTGTTCAAGATTGATCTACATTGAACTATATATATTTTTTTCTATATTTCTTTATTTTTATATATATTTTTTATATATTTTTTTCTTTTTGAAATTTTTTTTTTTTTTTTTTCACTAGCGCTAGTGTGGATTCACATTTCTCTGGGGTTAAACACCTACTTTTTGCATCAACGTCACGTTCTTTCACAGCCCCTCCTCCACTTGGTCCGGTAACGGATCTCACACGCCTTTGATTATTGCATTATTTTTTTAATTTTATATTGAAGTTTGAACGAATGTTTTTACACCATCATGTGCTGAGATTTTAATGTTTATTTGAAAGTTGATATATTGTTTATTGTTTATTGTTACACATCACATTGGTCTGATCTGAACCACAGTCCACACATTTTTTTCATCCACTGACAATAGAACCATATCTAGAACGCCAAAGTCAGGTAACCGACTTATTAATCTATCCTAAACACACATAAGAACTTTGAAGATAGCTACATTCAAGGTTTTGTATAACTAAAGTAGCCAGGTACAAAACTCCTGGAATATTTCATGGATCCATGAATAGAATTTTACTGTATTTATATATGAACATTGTGTTTTAACATTTTATCTGTGATTTTAATTTGAATGTATATGGAATAAATTATTCGCCAGAATTTAGTTTCCAGCCTTTTAAGCTATTCAGCGCTTACTATCGCCCCCTATTCTGTTACCTACTATTTAGCCTGCTAGGAGGCTAATCTGTTAGTAAGCTTAAGGCCTTTTTATAAACTTTAGTGCTCGGTACACATACCTAAGTAAATGTAAACATTAAACATTCATAATTTAGAAAGAGCAAGCAATTTTAAACAAATTTCCTATATCATTCTGTTTTCAAATTAATTGTGGATAGCCAAATTGTCAAATTTTTAAATGCAAAATGGATATTTGTTTCCAGTAACCAACGGTAACTGACTCAGTAGGCCTTATGCCATTCTTGATACCCAGGCAGCACAGTGACCTAGGAGTTTATATTTTTGTGACAGATGATTTTTTTTTTAATATGTTAAATGATATGCATGTGCATTGGGCTGTTTCGTTATCTGCCAAATGCAGAAGAAGGTGGCCGCTTGCATCATTTGGCTCTTTTCACTTTCGAATTTCGTTTTATGAGCTGTTCAAATCCAAAAAGAAATCCGCTTCAAAAAGAGCCGTATGTCATGAGCAGCCACCATCTAATTCGGCAGCTGAAGATGAAGAAAGTCTTTAAAAAAAATGTTAGATAATACAGATTTAAAGGGCCATACTTTATATGAAAGACAATATTTTAAATATGTCTTCAGCTTTTTAGGATAAACTAAAGCTTGTGTTCTAAATGATCCAACTTTGACCAGGTTTGTGGACACTGATTCCTTTAAACCAATATGGCTAAATGTGTGTGTGTGTGTACATCAGTTAGGCACAGACTATGTTAATTGCATATTTCTGTTTTAATTTAATCAGCTATTAATTTTCATATTTTTTAATTCACAAATATATTTGTAAGATATTTAGCTGATACTTTTATATGCATTATAGCCTAGAAATGTAACTTTATTGTACGTCTGCAAATAAGTTACAATAATTTTGTCATGCACAATTTAAGAATGCACAATACTAAAATAGGGTTGCCTAGACAGTTCAGTATTTTAGCAGGGTATCCAGTAAAATCTTCACAACAAATACTGGCTTCCTATGCCGCAATGCTAAACAAATATAGAGAGGAAAAAAATGAGCGTCAGTCAAGAGGATACAATCACTACTGTTTGTGGGGCATAGCAGCTGAAGAGATAAAATTTGCATGTTACTGGCAGCCATTGGGTAAAATGACAGCTCAGTTGTGAAAAATATAAACATACAAAAATAAAATGCTCTAACAGCATTTTATTATTGCACTATTGCTTGAACAAAGTTAATTTGATAAAAGTAGTTAATTTAAATGTACCTTAAAATTACAGGCTCTATCTGAATCATGCAAGTTTAATTTCTATGAGAAACTAAATCGGAAAATAGGAAAAGGTGAAGCCATTGATGTGTTATACTTGGGTTTTGCAATGAGTTTTGATTCAGTGCCTCATTATTATTATTATTATACTAAATGTAGTGGCGTGGAGTAGCTGATCGTTGTTCTACTTGGATAAATAACTGGTTGAAATATATGGAACAAAGAGTTGTGAGAAATTAATTATACACAAAGTGAACAAAGGTAGTAATTGGAGTCCTGCAAGGATCAGTATTTTGCCCAGTACATTTAATATTAAGTAGGTGCAGGATATACTGTTATTGCGCTGCATGGGGAATTGAAAAGGCTGGAAGAATGGGATGTTAATTACAAAATGAGCTTTAACACTGAAACATGTAAAATGTCTTTTGGAAGCAAAAAATATCATTCTAACTATAAATGGCATGGGACTTTGACAAGACTTTGCGAAGCAAAGGTAGAAAATAATTTATGGAACCATGTTGCTAGCAAACAAAACTGTAGAGATCAATGCCAGGCAGCAGCTTCAAGGGTAAATTAGATATTAGTGTTTATAAAAAGTGGTCTGGATACAAGGGAAAAAGCATAATTCTGCCTCCATATAAATCTAGTAGGACATCTCCTTGAGTATGGAGTATCGTTTTGCAGATCAATTTTTTAAAAGGACATTGCAGAACAATAAATGGTTCAGAGATTGGTTAGAAGATTAATAAATTGGTCCAAAAATGTAATCTACAAAAAGAGATTAGCTAAACTGAGTCTGTTTGCTCTACAAAATAAATGCTTGAGATGTGATGTGATAACTTTATAGCACTATGCTCATGGTCCATATTTTATTATAAAACATCATTCACAGAGTATGCGAAATCAATCAACTTTTTACTTTATCAACCTTTGTTTAGTAATAATGATAATAATAGTAATTTACTATAGTCAAGTGATAGTCAGCAATATCAGCCAGTTATTAATAAATGTTGATTTAAAGCTTTTTATCTACAATGACACTCCTGGAACATAAGACATTATTAGATACAGAATTATTTTCATCTTGTGTAATTACCAATAATACCATCTTAAAGGAACAGTCTACTTGAAAATTTGTATTGTTTAAAAAGATAGATAATCCCTTTATTACCCATTTCTCATTATTGCATACTCATCACTGTTATATTAATATATTTTTTTACCTCTGTGATTACCTGTATCTATGCCCTAATTAGTGCCGGTTCCTGTGAAACCATTATCATTCTCCACTGGAGAGAGCACAATGTTTTTATATGACGCATATGAATTAGCACTGGCTGGCTGTTGTGCAAGAATGTAAAAATCACTGTGTGTCTGCAGGGGATTAGAAACAGGCAATTTTAGAGGTTTTAAAAGTATATTAAAGTGATGGTTATACGCTTGGATTTACCAACGCTAGGATTTACCATTGCTAAAAATAAATATTAGTTTCTCTCATTGTTTTTAAAAAAAAATATGTTAAACTCACCCTATCGGTAAGGAAAATAGATCTCTAATACAATAGACTTAAAGTCCACAGACTAGATGCACCACAGAACCATAGTTTTCAAGATGAGATCCTTCTGTACTGATTTTGAATTATCTATAATGATCCTCTGACTGCCACTTCTTAGAAAATTTTTCATACAAACACAAACTTTGTAGTCTAAAACAGAAAGAAGAGAAGGGTGCCCCCAAATAGCGTACTTTCTGAACAGTTTGATAGATATCATAAGCAAAGGTACTCACATTTCATTTTGAATTCAGGACTGCTTGTACTTTTGGAACAACATCATCTAAGTATGCCGCTGCATAGCATGCATTTGGCTTTAATATTCTTTCCATCATTATTTGGAATGTGACAGGTGTACTGTGTAAGCCAAATGTTAGGACTGTGTATTGAAATAGGCCATCAGGTGTAGAAAATACAGTCTTCTCTTTTGCCTGCTCTGTGAGTGGCACCTGACAATAGCCCTTGGTCAAGTCAATTGTAGTGAG
Organism: Bombina bombina; assembly: GCF_027579735.1. Lineage (NCBI taxonomy): Eukaryota > Metazoa > Chordata > Amphibia > Anura > Bombinatoridae > Bombina > Bombina bombina. The sequence continues at coordinate 1,100,045,481 of NC_069501.1, forward strand.
GTATCGGGCCTTTCCTACCAACTCATCAATTCTTGGTATTGGATATGCATCAAATTTTTAAATTAAATTTACGATAATCATTACAGAATCTAATTGTGCTCCAGTTACTTTGAGATTCTAACATGGCTACTCCAATCAACATATTTACTTTGAGAAACTCTTTAACCTCTTGCTTCTGATGAACAGACAAGGTTTCTAAAATATTAACTTTAGGATCACTTTTTACCTCGACAGTATAAGTCTTTACCTCTGTAGTAACCAGGACCTCCCTTTTTTTCCAAATTAATATGGTAAATCTGCTCCTCATTCCTTCTACCTGGCTACCTCACTTTGTAATTCACTTCACCTGTTCTTTCAATTACCTCATAGGGTCCCTGACAGTTTGCAAGAAAGTGTTTGCTACAGTAGGAACCAAAACTAGAACTCTAGTCTCCTGGTTAAAACACACATTCCTTAGCATTTGTATTGTAGCTTTTCTTTTGACCTTGTTGCGCCTTAACTATAAGCATAATAGCTGCCATACGTTCCTGCATTTGAGAAATATGTTCAATTATACTGTGACTGTTCCCATGTCTCCTTAGCTATGTTCAACTTACCCCTGGGTTGTCTACTTTATAACAACTCAAAGGGTGAAAAATAGAAATGTGCGATTCGTTTTGGATCGATTCAGAGTTATTTATGAGTCAGTACCGACTGGCTGAAATACATGTCTGTGAAAATAACTAAGATAAGGGGCAGTTTGCATAGGTTTAGATACAAGATAATCACAGAGGTAAAATTTGTATTATTATAACAGTGTTGGGTATGCAAAATTGGAGAAGGGGTAATAAAGGTATAATCTATCTTTTTAAACAATAAAAATGTTCAAGTAGACTGTCCCTTTAAATTGGATTCATAAAGGATGTAAAAATGGCACCTGTTCCTGCTTCCTCTTAATCAATTTATTACTGTTCCCAGCTGGTGCCTCAGATTAAAATTAAATGTTAACAGGAAATCCAAGACTAGGAGGCTAAGGGCAATGTACAGCACCCTCACTGTCATTGAATAAAACATCTCAGGTTCCTTGCATAGGTGGAAGTGGTCTATATTGGTATACACAAAATATGCAAGTATATTGGTATATACACAACATGCACATAGACACGTATTGTGTTAAATGATTGCTACATTTTGTAACAAAGTAATGATTTAAAAGGACATTCAACACTAACCTTTAATTGCCTCCAAGGTATAAGCACTGTTAATTTGGTTTTTGATAAAATCAATCCCATTTTACTCTCACTTTCCTTTCACATAGTCCTCCAAACTCAGCAGCCTATTTTTTTCCCTCTACAGCTCAGCTGCATTAAATGACAATTGCTCTTTATTTATTTTTACAAAGAACAGAATTGTATTTATATTTATATAATACATACCAGCTTTCATAGGCATTCTATGAACTTAAACGTGAATTTCACAGAAAAGAAAAACACTTAAAGGGGCATTAAAAATCACGTTGTGATACCTAGAGTTAGATGTAAGAAAGATAAAGGAATGACGCAAAAAAGTTAGTTGTAAAGAATAGTTACACTAGTATAAAAATGTTATGTGGCTGGATTGCGGGATAGGTGAGAGTAGTCTGTGTTTTTATTTGTTTACACTTTATCTTATTTATCTTTATGTATATGTTAATTGTATATCAAACTCTTTTATATTAATCTTATGTTATTCACAAAGCAGAAATGTGTATGACACATGACACTGATCAGAACTGCAAGTTATTTAATTCAGCATTCTCCATTTAGCTGCAAAAAATGACTGTTACATTACAATATATGGGGAAATGCACAGGATACAAATCTATTTTATGCACAATATTATTAGATTGTCTGATCAACTTATATCTGTTATTATTGATTCTGAATATTACAACATGTTAAATGTAAAATGTGGTCATAGTTTAACGCAGTTTAATAACAATAATAAATAATAAGACAAAAGTCATTCATATACCTAAAAGTCCCAGTGGTGAATAAGAGAGAAAATATTGTGTTCTGTGGTGGGTATTGTCTCAAAAATAATGTAGAGAGCGATGTTCCAAAAAGGTATTCCTTAAATCCTTCAAGTAAAACTTGCATTTGTGGAAGGACCCAATGATAATAGACTACAAAAGTCACTGGAGGCCTATTATGCACTAAAGCATCAAGTCTTGATACTGGGTCCTGACCTCAGGGGCTCTGAAAAAGGGGTTCATTTTTGTAGCACCACCAAACCACAAAGGTGCCAGCATCCCTGAATTTTCAAGGTAGTGGCTTTTTTACATGTACATGAGGGAGGTTATGGAGAAGCTAATGGTTGTAATAGTAGCATAAGATACACCCAGTATTGTTGTACCCACAAATTTCATGCTCTGGATCCTACCCTGACTTGTTGATGGAGCCTTGAGGTTCCCCAATAGACAGGCAGTGGAGAATAAGACCTTTGAGAATACTACAAACAAACATTTGAAAAGGAAGGACTTCAAGCAAGAGAGAGCAAAATTGTGAAGGTAAGTGTGTTTAGGGTTTGTCTTTTCTTAAGATGAGTTGTAATCTTTTCAGTAAGCAAGTTGTCTACAATATTTGAGGAGTACTGTAGTGGATGGTATAGAATTTATAAATAGCTTGAGAAAAGCTAATTCATTAGATGTTTTTACACTATCATTTTCAGGCATTTTGAGTATAAGAGAAGCAGGGAGATAAACAGGAGTTCTGGGGTAAATTTTGATAAAGGGAGATCATAAATAAGAGGGATAAATGCTTGTTGAAGAATGCTGTGAAATGTTACAATGAAAAGTGAGAATTCGAAAAGATAAGTCAGTATCTGAGTTAAGGCAGATGTTAGAGGGATGGGTAAAAATTTAAGGAATGGGTATTGTGATCAGTTAGGAAGAAAAGCATGATGGCGCATTATCTACCATCAAAGTAAAAAGTGTGGCAGTGAAAGAGGAGAGAGGTTAGGGCCACAGGCTTATATGTGTTTTGACAGTAACTGAGATTTAACAGATTTTTTTAAACACAATGCATCTACCTAGTCCACTGGGTAAAATAGGTCCTTTGCAACATTCATTGAATAAAATTTTAAACCACATTTCTCTGCTAGATATGCTGATAATTTAAATTATGATTCTATCTAAAACACATAAGGTACTGAACAGTCAATATCATCCTAGTCTTCAGTTAGTATTTAATTTAGTTATATATTTATAATGCATTTAGCTAGTAAACAAATATAATTAAGAAATGTTTAAAACTGGGAATTTTTAATTCACTGTTGTTGCTGCTTGATGTGAATGTAAACTTTGATGAAATAGTGCCCTGTTTATTAAAAATACTATTAAAAATAGGGGCACTTTCATTCATCAGTTTACATTGCAGCGGATTTTACAAATACCTTCTCCTGAAACTCCGGATCGCTGATTCCCCGCCTGCAGGCCGTCTGTACTTCGTCAGCAATGACGAAACCGGCTTCCTCCAATCACGGCGTGGCCTCACTAGATGGATGCTCCTGGGGGGGGGGAGATTTTGAGCCTATAAAAATACTGATGGATTAGATAAGGGGATTTTATTATGGCATTACACGTCATATTTTCTGGTATCATTAAACAATACAAAAATGGTGCTTTTTGTACTAATTAGCATGCTTTGGTATTTACTAAATACTTACTGGACAGCATTACCACATCCAATAAGGAAATCTGAAAGGTTGGAATTTAAACCAAGATGGCGTTTATCAATTGTCAAATTCCAAATTTGAGTGAGTGAAAATTGCTTAATACATGTGTGACAAGTGGTTCAAAATTTTACTTAGTAAACTGATTGGCTCACTTGCCATATCTTGCTTGGATACTGCAGTGAGGTAAGGCTAGTAAAAAAAACAGATATTCCGTAACAACTAACTGCAAATATTTAGGGCTTGTATTTATAAAACAAAATAAAATCACAAATTAATAGTTAAAAAAAAAATTTTTTTATACATATGGGCAAAATAAATAAATGGTTTATCACTTAGTCATTAAAGTAATTAACTTGAAACTGTATTTACGAAGTAATTGTAAATGGAAGCTTATGTCATAACGATGACGCATAGAATGTATACTGAATTCCAGTTTTTGTTTAAATATGAAAAATAGATATTCATTCCAAGAAGAAATGACAGTTGCTTTCAGAGAGGATTTTTTTTCCTAAGGAAAGCAATTACCTTGAAAAGTCACAGCTGATTGTGACCCAATGAGTTGAACTTTTCCTTCAACAGACATAATAAAAAAAAGCAAAGGATGGTTTTAATATGCAAAATATGATAGGAAAGATAAGGTCACATGAACTTAAATTATTTCAAATGTGACAAGAGAAATCTACTGCATTTTGCACTCAACCATTTATTTATTTGTTCTTGAAGATATTTGCTTGTGAAGAAATAGCAAAATCTGTATTTCTTTCCAACTTTAAAAATAAAATAAAATGTAACACCAATAAATTAAATAAACATGTGTATCATACACATGATTAATAGTTTGGAGATGAGCCTAATGATTTAAAAAAGATGCAGAACGTGAATTCACTCCTCTTTTTCTACAATATGTGTTGAGTCAAGCATACAGTATGTGTATTTTATTATCTATTCAGAAATGTATTTTTGTGTTAAAACTAAATTAAAGGACCACTGAGTACAGTAAAATTGCATAGTAAAAAAAAGTAAATAGAATAATTATAAAATACTTTTAACATAATAAAGTCCAATAACAATTACTTTGAATTGAATCATGCAGTACATTTTTCTGACAAGCTTATTTTAATGTCCCTGGCCCTGTATCATGTGACAATCACAAAACACATGATGTATATTTATTTGTAAAGCTAAGTCATTTTACTTTAACATTTAGTTGGGCATTTTGATTGATAACTAACAAAAATGCATTTTATTAGTTACTGTTATGTTTTGTTACTTTATTTTCTTTAGCATCAAGTTACTATTGCTTATAACTTTGTAATTAATTTTTTCATTAAACAATTACCTTTAATTGTTCCTTTAAATTTTTTCATCTCTTTTAGTTGATTTTAATTATATTTTTAATTTAAGCTTATAGCCTTTATAATACCATCGGATTACTGAGTGTCTTGTTTAAAGGGACACTAAATCTATATAGAGGACAGCGCCAAATGTACAAACTCACTTCAGAAAGGAACGATTACCTAACTAGATCTTTCTAGTTATAGAAAACAATATATACGAGAAGGAGCGCCTCCCAGAGGAGGTTAAAGTACGTTTGGAAAGGACTAGTGTATGATGGTTAATAAATTAGTAACAAAGTTACATAATTCTTACAAAGAGAGCGAATGTAAAGAAGGGCTAAAAGAGGTTGGCTGAGGGGAAAAAAACTGATACAATGAACTAATACTGGCTATGTGCAACGATATGATACAATGAGCTAATACTGGCTAAGTTCTACAATGTGACCGTAGCATAAATAAGAAAACGAGTAATGTCAAGCAAATAGTGTTAAGGCAAATACTGTTATATTAGAAGCCACATTTAATTTAAACCAGTCACAACATACACACACAATAAATAAAACAGTTATAACAATAGCATAGTCCTATAGACACATATGATGAGTGTTATGGCTGTGATAGATATACATATCCCCCAAAATATCTTTGGGGGGGACAAGTAGGTTACGATAAAAAAGTGTATGATAGATTGGCCAATCTTGTGAATATAAGATGACTGTGTACACAATAAAGTATATGAGAATGTCCAAAAATGAGTAAATGGCCAAAAAATAGTGTCCAAAAATGAGTAGATAATAGTGTCCAAAAATGAGTAAGTGGCCAAAAAATAAATAGGTGGCCAAAAAATAGATAGTAGTGCCTAAATTGATGGGATTAGTAGTGGACTGTACCCAAAAAAAGTTCAGGATTAAGTGTCCCAAAAGACAAAAGTTAATGTTAATGTAGGTTCCCAAGGATGTGTGGTATCCAAAAACAAGAGGTATTCCGTGTTCAGAGTGGATCAGAGATGTGGAGAAAAACCTGTAAAAAGGAAAACAAATATCTGCACAAACAAAATAAGCTAACAGAACTATTTAGGAAATGCATGTCGTAAAGAAGGTCAACACATTTCAGCCTACAACGAGGCCTTTATCAAAACTATACCAGCTTTGAAAAAGGTTGAAATATTTAAAGGCTAAATTGGCCAATCATATGTTAAGGGGCGTGGTGTGATAACGCACCAAAAGATGCAGCTCGTAGCACATCTCAATGAGTGCTTCCGGAGTGTGTTAAAGGTTATTAGTCAGTATGTGGGTAGTTGTACTGACTATAATACAAAACTAGCATTCCGATTGCAAACAATCTGTGCTGTCAGGCTTTAATGCCGCCATCTTAAGTTTGGGCAGACATACAAAAGTATGGGTTTACACCTGGCAAGTTATGATTACTATATGTGTTTGACTGTAACTCACTATGTGAATGAAATGCATAGTGTATATTGGTATATTTATAAACGAATAAAATAAAAAATTAAGAACTTATCTTAATTAAAAAGTAACAATAACAGCTTATCTTGATTAAATAATAGCAATAGTCACAACAAATTGATTAAATACGTGTATGTGACTGCTAATGGACCCTAAAGAAATTTTATGTTAAAAATATACTACTCATATATGATATTATAGCTTTGTATAAATAAAATAACGCTAAAAACAATAATAGTCCCTATATAGGATTTTTATAAGACTTACTAAAAGATTTAAACAGTTCAGGAAAATAACATAAACTCATTTAAAACATAAATGGCTTAGTATAAATGAAATAACACTAGAAGCAGTAATAATCTCTATATAGGGTTTTTAGAAAGACAATAACAAAATTTATGCTTACCTGATAAATTCATTTCTCCTGTAGTGTGGTCAGTCCACGGGTCATCATTACTTCTGGGATATTATCTCCTCCCCTACAGGAAGTGCAAGAGGATTCACCCAGCAGAGCTGCTATATAGCTCCTCCCCTCTACGTCACCCCCAGTCATTCGACCAAAGGACCAACGAGAAAGGAGAAGCCCAAGGGTGTAGTGGTGACTGGAGTATAATCCAAAAAATTTTTTAGCCTGCCATAAAAAACAGGGCGGGCCGTGGACTGACCACACTACAGGAGAAATGAATTTATCAGGTAAGCATAAATTTTGTTTTCTCCTGTTAAGTGTGGTCAGTCCATGGGTCATCATTACTTCTGGGATACCAATACCAAAGCAAAAGTACACGGATGACGGGAGGGACAGGCAGGCTCTTTATACGGAGGGAACCACTGCCTGAAGAACCTTTCTCCCAAAAACAGCCTCCGAAGAAGCAAAAGTGTCAAATTTGTAAAATTTGGAAAAAGTATGAAGAGAAGACCAAGTTGCAGCCTTGCAAATCTGTTCAACAGAAGCCTCATTCTTAAAGGCCCAAGTGGAAGCCACAGCTCTAGTAGAATGAGCTGTAATTCTTTCAGGAGGCTGCGGTCCAGCAGTCTCATAGGCTAATCGTATTATGCTACGAAGCCAAAAAGAGAGAGAGGTAGCCGAAGCTTTTTGACCTCTCCTCTGACCAGAATAAACGACAAACAGGGAAGACGTTTGACGAAAATCCTTAGTTGCCTGTAGATAAAATTTCAGGGCATGGACTACATCTAGATTGTGTAGCAGACGTTCCTTCTTCGAGGAAGGATTAGGACACAAAGATGGAACAACAATCTCTTGATTGATATTCCTGTTAGTGACCACCTTAGGTAGGAACCCAGGTTTAGTACGCAGAACTACCTTGTCAGAATGAAAAATCAGATAAGGAGAATCACAATGTAAGGCAGATAACTCAGAGACTCTTCGAGCCGAGGAAATAGCCATTAAAAACAGAACTTTCCAAGATAACAACTTGATATCAATGGAATGAAGGGGTTCAAACGGAACACCCTGTAAAACATTAAGAACTAAGTTCAAACTCCATGGCGGAGCAACAGTTTTAAACACAGGCTTGATCCTAGCTAAAGCCTGACAAAAAGCTTGAACGTCCGGAGCTTCTGACAGATGTTTGTGTAAAAGAATGGACAGAGCTGAAATCTGTCCCTTTAAAGAACTAGCGGATAACCCCTTTTCTAAACCTTCTTGTAGAAAAGACAATATCCTTGGAATCCTAACCTTACTCCATGAGTAACTCTTGGATTCGCACCAATATAAGTATTTACGCCATATTTTATGGTAAATCCTTCTGGTAACAGGCTTCCTAGCCTGTATTAAGGTATCAATAACTGGCTCAGAAAACCCACGTTTTGATAAAATCAAGCGTTCAATTTCCAAGCAGTCAGCTTCAGAGAAGTTAGATTTTGATGTTTGAATGGACCCTGGATCAGAAGGTCCTGTTTCAGAGGTAGAGACCAAGGCGGACAGGATGACATGTCCACTAGATCTGCATAGCAAGTCCTGCGTGGCCATGCAGGTGCTATTAGAATCACTGATGCTCTCTCCTGTTTGATTCTGGCAATCAATCGAGGAAGCATCGGGAAGGGTGGAAACACATAAGCCATCCCGAAGGTCCAAGGTGCTGTCAAAGCATCTATCAAAACCGCTCCCGGATCCCTGGATCTGGACCCGTAGCGAGGAAGCTTGGCGTTCTGACGAGATGCCATGAGATCTATCTCTGGTTTGCCCTAACGTCGAAGTATCTGGGCAAAGACCTCCGGATGAAGTTCCCACTCCCCCGGATGAAAAGTCTGATGACTTAAGAAATCCGCCTCCCAGTTCTCCACTCCCGGGATGTGGATTGCAGACAGGTGGCAAGAGTGAGACTCTGCCCAGCGAATTATCTTTGATACTTCCATCAGTGCTAGGGAGCTTCTTGTCCCTCCCTGATGGTTGATGTAAGCTACAGTCGTGATGTTGTCCGACTGAAACCTGATGAACCCCCGAGTTGTTAACTGGGGCCAAGCCAGAAGGGCATTGAGAACTGCTCTCAATTCCAGAATGTTTATTGGAAGGAGACTCTCCTCCTGATTCCTGAGCCTTCAGAGAATTCCAGACAGCGCCCCAACCTAGTAGGCTGGCGTCTGTTGTTACAATTGTCCAGTCTGGCCTGCTGAATGGCATCCCCCTGGACAGGTGTGGCCGATAAAGCCACCATAGAAGAGAATTTCTGGTCTCTTGATTCAGATTCAGAGTGGGGGACAAATCTGAGTAATCCCCATTCCACTGACTTAGCATGCACAATTGCAGCGGTCTGAGATGTAGGCGTGCAAAAGGTACTATGTCCATTGCCGCTACCATTAAGCCGATCACCTCCATGCATTGAGCTACTGACGGGTGTTGAATGGAATGAAGGACACGGCATGCATTTTGAAGCTTTGTTAACCTGTCTTCTGTCAGGTAAATCTTCATTTCTACAGAATCTATCAGAGTCCCCAAGAAGGGAACTCTTGTGAGTGGAAAGAGAGAACTCTTCTTTTCGTTCACCTTCCATCCATGCGACCTTAGAAATGCCAGTACTAACTCTGTATGAGACTTGGCAGTTTGAAAGCTTGAAGCTTGTATCAGAATGTCGTCTAGGTACGGAGCTACCGAAATTCCTCGCGGTCTTAGTACCGCCAGAAGAGTACCCAGAACCTTTGTGAAGATTCTTGGAGCCGTAGCCAATCCGAATGGAAGAGCTACAAACTGGTAATGCCTGTCTAGAAAGGCAAACCTTAGATACCGGTAATGATTTCTGTGAATCGGTATGTGAAGGTAAGCATCCTTTAAATCCACTGTGGTCATGTACTGACCCTCTTGGATCATGGGCAAAATTGTTCGAATAGTTTCCATCTTGAACGATGGAACTCTTAGGAATTTGTTTAGGATCTTTAAATCCAAGATTGGCCTGAAAGTTCCCTCTTTTTTGGGAACTACAAACAGATTTGAGTAAAACCCTTGTCCTTGTTCCGACCGCGGAACTGGATGGATCACTCCCATTAATAAAAGATCTTGTACGCAGCGTAGGAACGCTTCTTTCTTTATTTGGTTTGTTGACAACCTTGACAGATGAAATCTCCCTCTTGGGGGAGAGGATTTGAAGTCCAGAAGGTATCCCTGAGATATGATCTCTAACGCCCAGGTATCCTGAACATCTCTTGCCCAAGCCTGGGCGAAGAGAGAAAGTCTGCCCCCTACTAGATCCGGTCCCGGATCGGGGGCCCTCGATTCATGCTGTCTTAGGGGCAGCAGCAGGTTTCCTGGCCTGCTTGCCCTTGTTCCAGGACTGGTTAGGTTTCCAGCCTTGTCTGTAGCGAGCAACAGCTCCTTCCTGTTTTGGTGCAGAGGAAGTTGATGCTGTTCCTGCTTTGAAATTACGAAAGGAACAAAAATTAGACTGTCTAGCCCTAGGTTTGGCTTTGTCCTGAGGCAGGGCATGGCCTTTACCTCCTGTAATGTCAGCGATAATCTCTTTCAACCCGGGCCCGAATAAGGTTTGCCCTTTGAAAGGTATATTAAGCAATTTAGATTTAGAAGTAACATCAGCTGACCAGGATTTTAGCCATAGTGCTCTGCGTGCCTGAATGGCAAATCCGGAATTCTTAGCCGTAAGTTTAGTTAAATGTACTACGGCATCTGAAATAAATGAGTTAGCTAACTTAAGGGCTTTAAGTTTGTGTGTAATCTCATCTAGTGTAGATGATTGAAGTGTCTCTTCCAGAGACTCAAACCAAAATGCTGCTGCAGCCGTGACAGGCGCAATACATGCAAGAGGTTGCAATATAAAACCTTGTTGAACAAACATTTTCTTAAGGTAACCCTCTAATTTTTTATCCATTGGATCTGAAAAAGCACAGCTATCCTCCACCGGGATAGTGGTACGCTTAGCTAAAGTAGAAACTGCTCCCTCCACCTTAGGGACCGTTTGCCATAAGTCCCGTGTGGTGGCGTCTATTGGAAACATTTTTCTAAATATCGGAGGAGGTGAGAACGGCACACCGGGCCTATCCCACTCCTTAGTAACAATTTCAGTAAGTCTCTTAGGTATAGGAAAAACATCAGTACTCGCCGGTACCGCAAAATATTTATCCAACCTACACATTTTCTCTGGTATTGCAACTGTGTTACAATCATTCAGAGCCGCTAACACCTCCCCTAGTAATACACGGAGGTTTTCCAGCTTAAATTTAAAATTTGAAATATCTGAATCCAGTCTGTTTGGATCAGAACCATCACCCACAGAATGAAGTTCTCCATCCTCATGTTCTGCCACCTGTGACGCAGTGTCTGACATGGCCCTAATATTATCAGCGCACTCTGTTCTCACCCCAGAGTCATCACGCTTGCCTCTAAGTTCTGGTAATTTAGCCAAAACTTCAGTCATAACAGTAGCCATATCCTGTAATGTGATTTGAAATGGCCGCCCAGATGTACTCGGCGCTACAATATCACGCACCTCCCGAGCGGGAGATGCAGGTACTGACACGTGAGGCGAGTTAGTCGGCATAACTCTCCCCTCGTTGTTAGGTGAAATATTTTCAGTTTGTACAGATTGACTTTTATTTAAAGTAACATCAATACAATTAGTACATAAATTTCTATTGGGCTCCACTTTGGCATTAGCACATATAGCACATGTATCTTCCTCTGAATCAGACATGTTTAACACACTAGCAATAAACTAGCAACTTGGAAATGCTTTTCAAGTAATTTACAATAATATGAAAACGAACTGTGCCTATAAGAAGCACAGAAAAAATTATGACAGTTGAAAATAAATAAGTTATAGCATCAAATCTTTGTAAAAAATACACAATTTTAGCAAAGGATTGTTCCCATTAGCAAAGGATAACTAACCCTGACAGCAGAAAAAATACACAAATAAACGTTTTTTATCACAGTCAACTACAATCTTCACAGCTCTGCTGTGAATGATTACCTCCCTAAAAACAAGCTTTGGAGATCCCTGAGTTCTGTAGAGATGAACCGGATCATGCAGGAAGAAAATGAACTTCTGACTGAGTTTTTTGATGCGTAGTAAAAGCGCCAAAAATGGCCCCTCCCCCTCACACATAACAGTGAGAGAGATCAGAAAACTGCTTTAATTTAAACAAAACTATTGCCAAGTGGAAAAAATAGTGCCCAAAACATTTTTTCACCCAGTACCTCAGAGAAATAAACGATTTTACATGCCAGCAAAAAAACGTTTAACCTCAATAAATTAATTGTTATTTAAAACCTATTGCAAGTCCCTGCAAATTAGGTTAAGTCTATGCATACAGTATAAATCCAGTGAAGTACCATTCCCCAGAATACTGAAGTGTGAAATATACATACATGACAGCCTGATACCAGCTACATCTACTGCATTTAAGGCTGAGTTTACATTATAACGGTATGGCAGGATTTTCTCATCAATTCCATGTCAGAAAATAATAAACTGCTACATACCTCTTTGCAGATTAATCTGCCCGCTGTCCCCTGATCTGAAGTTTACCTCTCCTCAGATGGCCGAGAAACAGCAATATGATCTTAACTACTCCGGCTAAAATCATAGAAAAAACTCAGGTAGATTCTTCTTCAAATTCTACCAGAGAATAAATAACACACTCCGGTGCTATAATAAAATAACAAACTTTTGATTGAAGGTAATAAACTAATTAAAATCACCACAGTCCTCTCACACATCCTATCTATTCGTTGGGTGCAAGAGAATGACTGGGGGTGACGTAGAGGGGAGGAGCTATATAGCAGCTCTGCTGGGTGAATCCTCTTGCACTTCCTGTAGGGGAGGAGATAATATCCCAGAAGTAATGATGACCCGTGGACTGACCACACTTAACAGGAGAAATAAGGTTTTCTAAATTAATTAAGCGTTTCAAGAAAATGACATAAAATTATATATATCAAAAAGACATAAAAAGGCATAAACAATATGACAGAAAGAATGACAAAAGGAAAATAAAAATATAACAGCATAATTAAACATTATTAAAAATTATTAAAAATGGCACAAAAAATATATATATGCATAACAACATGATTAAAAATCCTAACAAGATTGGAAAATGATTGAAAAATTATTGGAAAATGACAGCCCGAGTTTAGGTGAGACACATTTAGGGGCAGACAAGGGATTTTATTTATATATATATATATATATATATATATATATATATATATATATATATATATATATATATATATATATATATATATATATATATGGAAAAATAATATATATGCTTTGATATGTCCATATGGAAAAGACTAGATATAGATCTACTAGCAATAAACATTCTTAAAACATGTTTGAATAAAAATCTACAGCTTCAACTACTCTACATGTATGAATATCTGATTGGCTAATAGTATCTGTCAGCCTAGTATTAGCTATACTTATCTAGTTCTAGATGAAAATCCCTAGTAGTAGAGTGCTCAGAGGTAGTGATGTCGCGAACGTCAAAATTTCGGTTCGCGAATGGCGGACTCGAACTTCCGCTACTGTTCGCCAACCGGCAAACCGCGCAAACCGCCATTGACTTCAATAGGCAGGCGAACTTTAAAACCCACAAGGACTCTTTCTGGCCACAATAGTGATGGAAAAGTTGTTTGAAGGGTACTAACACCTGGACTGTGGCATGCTGGAGGGGGATCCATGGCAAAACTCCCATGGAAAACTACATAGTTGATGCAGAGTCTGCTTTTAACCCATAAATGGCCTAAATCACCTAACATTAATACATTTTTTGCAATAACGTGCTTTAAAACATCAGTTATGATGTTGTATCGATCAGGTAGTGTAAGGGTTACGCCCGCTTCACAGTGACAGACCAAACTCCAAGTGTAACGCACCGCAAACAGTCCATTTGCACAACCACGAGATAGATAGATTTGATAGATAGATAAATAGATTACATAGCTCAATAGATGCAATATACATATGATCGATACAAATTACATAGATCAATAGATGCAATATACATTTGATAGATACAAATTACATAGATCAATAGATGCAATATCCATTTGATAGATACGAATTTTATCGATCAAAAGATGCAATATACATTTGATAGATACGAATTACATTGATCAAAAGATGCAATATACATTTTATAGATACGAATTACATTGATCAATAGATGCAATATACATTTGATAGATACGATTGATAGTTAGATAGATTTGATAGATAAATAGATAGATTTGAAAGATATATAGTGGGCACAGTATACGCTGTGAGCCTGACAACAAAAAAGACTGATGTTTCAAAGTCAAAAATGTTTATTTTTTAAATATTAAAAGTACTGTTTTAACAAATATGATTGGTGGCACTAGTTGGCAAGTGGGCCTGGCTGGCACACACGCTGGGAGGAAGGCAACTGCAATTAGATTACACTAGCTAAGTGATGCTTCACAGTCCAAAAATAAAAAAATAAAAAAATAATTGACAATACTGTTAGAACAAATATGATTGTTGGCACTAGTTGGAAACGGCAAGTGGGCCTGGCACACACGCTGGCAGGCAGGCAAATGCAATTCAATGACACTAGCAGACTGATGATTCACAGTAAAAAAAATTTTTAGTTGAAATATTTTAAAACCTGTTACAACAAATATGATTGGTGGCACTAGTTGGCTTGGCAAGTGGGCCTGGCACACATGCTGGGAGGAAAGCAACTGCAATTAGATTACACTAGATGACTGATGTTTCACAGTCAAGAAATTTTTTATTTTAAAAATTTACAATACTGTTAGAACAAATATGATTGGTGTAACTAGTTGGAAAGTGGGCCTGGCACACACGCTGGCAGGCAGGCAACTGCAATTCAATGGCACTAGTAGCAGACTGATGATTCACAGTCAAAAAAGTTTTGATTTAAAATATTTTCAATACTATTACAACAAATATGATTGGTGGCACTAGTTGGCTAGTGGGCCTGGCACACACGCTGGCAGACAGGAAACTGCAATTCAATTGCACTAGCAGACTGATGATTCACAGTCTAAGAATTTTTTAGTTTAAATATTTACAATACTGTAAGAACAAATATGATTGGTGTAACTAGTTGGCAAGTGGGCCTGGCACACACGCTGGCAGGCAGGCAACTGCAATTCAATGGCACTAGTAGCAGACTGATGATTGACAGTCAAAAAAGTTTTGATTTAAAATATTTTCAATACTGTTACAACAAATATCATTGGTGGCACTAGTTGGCTAGTGGGCCTGGCACACACGCTGGCAGGCAGGAAACTGCAATTCAATTGCACTAGCAGACAGATGATTCACAGTCTAAGAATTGTTTATTTTAAATATTTACAATACTGTTAGAACAAATATGATTGGTGTAACTAGTTAGCAAGTGGGCCTGGCACACACGCTGGCAGGCAGGCAACTGCAATTCAATGGCACTAGCAGACTGATGATTCACTGTCAAAAAAGTTTTGATTTAAAATATTTTCAATATTGTTACAACAAATATGATTGGTGGCACTAGTTGGCTAGTGGGCCTGGCACACACGCTGGCAGGCAGGAAACTGCAATTCAATTGCACTAGCAGACTGATGATTCACAATCTAAGAATTTTTATATTTTAAATATTTACAATACTGTTAGAACAAATATGATTGGTGTAACTAGTTGGCAAGTGGGCCTGGCACACATGCTGGCAGGCAGGCAACTGCAATTCAATGGCACTAGCAGACTGATGATTCACAGTCAAAAAATTATTTATTTTAAATATTTACAATACTGTTATAACAAATATGATTGGTGGCAGTAGTTGGCAGCAAGTGGGCCTGGCACACACGCTGGCAGGCAGGCAACTGCAATTAGAGTACACTAGCAGACTGATCTTTCACAGTCAAAACATTTTTTTTTAATATTTACACTACTGTTATAACAAATATGATTGGTGGCACTAGTTGGCAAGTGGGCCTGGCACACACGCTGGCAGGCAGGCAACTGCAATTCAATTGCACTAGCAGGCTGATGATTCACAGTCAAAAAAGTTTTTATTTTAAATATTTACACTACTGTTATAACAAATATGATTCGTGGCACTAGTTGGAAAGTGGGCCTGGCACACACGCTGGTAGACAGGCAACTGCAATTAAATAACAATAACAGACTGATGTAACAGTTTGTTTTTTAAAAAAGTTACACTAATGTTACAACAGATAGGAGTGATGGCACTCAGGATAGAACTAGGCACAGTATGTCCTGGCAACCTGACACACAGGCTGGCACTAGTGGTGGCAGGCTGGCCTGTAAACTAAAATTAAATAACACTAGAAGACTGATGTAAAAGTTTTTTTTTTACAAAATTTAAACTAATGTTACACCAGATAGGAGTGGTGGAATGGCACTGAGGATGGAAGTAGGCACAATATATGCTGGCAGCCTGACACACATGCTGGCACTAATGGCAGCCAGGCTGGCCTGGCAACTAAAATTATATAACAATAGCAGACTGGCGTAAAAAAAAATTAAAATTTTTTTACACTAATGTTACACCAGATATAAGTGGTGGAAAAAAGAGCTATTAATCACACTATATGATGTGGGCCAGAAACACACAGGCCTGATGGAAAATGAAATTAGATTACACTAGCAAAATGATTTACATAAAATAATGTTAAGCAGATATGAGTGGTGGCTGGCTGCTTCTAGGACAGCAATTAACCACAGTATGCTGTGTAAGCCAGAAACACACAGGCCTGATAGAAAATGAAATTAGATTACACTAGCAAAATGATTTACAAGTTTTTTTTTAAATTTAAAATAATGTTAAGCAGATATGAGTCGTGGCTGCTAAGGCAGCAATTAAACACAGTATGCTGTGTAAGCCAGAAACACACAGGCCTGATAGAAAATGAAATTAGATTACACTAGCAAAATGATTTAAAAGTTTTTTTTTTAAATTTAAAATAATGTTAAGCAGATATGAGTGGTGGCTTGCTGCTGCTAGGACAGCAATTAACCACAGTATTCTGTGTAAGCCAGAAACACACAGGCCTGATAGAAAATGAAATTAGATTACACTAGCAAAATGATTTCAAAGTTTTTTTTTAAAATTTAAAATAATGTTAAGCAGATATGAGTCGTGGCTGCTAGGGCAGCAATTAACCACAGTATGATGTGTAAGCCAGAAACACACAGGCCTGATAGAAAATGAAATTAGATTACACTAGCAAAATGATTTCAAAGTTTTTTAAAAAAAATTAAAATAATGTTAAGCAGATATGAGTGGTGGCTGGCTGCTGCTAGGACAGCAACGAAATTATTTAAATGTTTTTTTTTTAAATTTAAAATAATGTTAAGCAGATATGAGTCGTAGCTGCTAGGTAGGGCAGCAATTAACCACAGTATGCTGTGTAAGTCAGAAACACACAGGCCTGATAGAAAATGAAATTAGATTACACTAGCAAAATTATTTAAAAGTTTTTTTTTAAAATTTAAAATAATGTCAAGCAGATATGAGTGGTGGCTGCTAGGTAGGGCAGCAATTAACCACAGTATGCTGTGTAAGTCAGAAACACACAGGCCTGATAGAAAATGAAATTAGATTACACTAGCAAAATTATTTAAAAGTTTTTTTTTAAATTTAAAATAATGTCAAGCAGATATGAGTGGTGGCTGCTAGGTAGGGCAGCAATTAACCACAGTATGCTGTGTAAGTCAGAAACACACAGGCCTGATAGAAAATGAAATTAGATTACACTAGCAAAATGATTTAAAAGGTTTTTTTTTAAATTTAAAATAATGTTAAGCAGATATGAGTGGTGGCTGCTAGGTAGGGCAGCAATTAACCACAGTATGCTGTGTAAGTCAGAAACACACAGACCTGATAGAAAATGAAATTAGATTACACTAGCAAAATGATTTCAAAGTTTTGTTGGTTAAATTTACACTAATGTTAAGCAGATATCAGTGGTGGCACTAATCACAGTATATGCTGTGAGCATCACACACAGGCTGAAAGCCAGGCAAATGCAAAGAAAAATACAAAGAAAAAAAAAACGACTGAAGTTATAGCCCTAAAAAGGGCTTTTTGGGGTGCTGTCCTTACAGCAGAGATTAGATGAGTCCTTCAGGACTGTAGTGGACACTAAATACACTAGCCTAGCTATCTATTTCCCTATTATGTTTGCAGCAGCAACACTAAAGCTCCTCTCACTAAGAAAGCAAGATCGTAATGAGTCTAAAATTGCTGCTGCCAAGGAGCTGGGAGTGTCTGTGAGGGAGTGTCTGCTGCTGATTGGCTCAAATGTGTCAGAAGGCTGTGACATACAGGGTCAAAATTTCCTCTATGATGACACATAGGGGGCGGATTGAACATCGCATATGTTCGCCCGCAGCAGCGAACGCGAACAAGCTATGTTCGCAGTGAACTGTTCTCCGGCGAACAGTTCGCGACATCACTACTCAGAGGTATGAGTCTAAATTTGTGAAAGGGTATTTATACGGACTTATGCAACTGTAGTGAGAACTACAAGTGATGTGCAACTTCAAAGTCTGCATATAGACCTTTAGGGTAAATGCTATCTAACTCAAAAATCCATTTACACTTGGCTAGTAGGAGCTTTTTTTCGAAGTTATCACCTCTCCAATTTTTGTAGACTTTCTGTAGTCCCATATATTTTAGTGCTTTTGTATCTCCATTATGTTTCTCCTTAAAATGTTTATAAAGGGGAACATCATCCTTTTTTCCCTCTATTTTAAGGAGGTGTTCCCCAATACAATCTCTAAGGGGTCGGCTCGTTTGACCTACATATTGTAGTCAACAAGAGCATTCCAATAAATATATTATGCCCTTATCTTTACAGTGTATCATCTGATTCACTTTGAATTTTTCTTTAGTGAAATATGACTGGAAATAGCTTTTTTTAAGACCATGTTTACAGGCCTTGCATTTGTAACATGGAAGAAACCTTTAAGTACATCTCCATGTACACATTTTACTAAACTGGAGTTTTTTTCTTCCATGACGCTCGGTGTCAAAATGGTTTTGAGGTTTCGGGTTTTTCTATTATATTGTCTTCTTTGAGAACATGCCAGTGTCTCTTGATTATTCTCTCTATTTTATGTTTATTCTGGCTGAACTCTGTAATAAAAGGGACATCTATATTTTTTTGATTGGTAGATGTATCTTTGGTTTTGTAACTGAGAAGAGTACTCCTGTCAATTTTTTCTACTTCTTCTACAGTTTTATTAACAGCATCCATATTTTAACCTCTTTCTTGGAAGTGTTCCAAAGAAGATTTTAGACTGCAAGTCCCATTCTTCTGGTTCAGAGCAATTTTTCTTGACCCTCATTAGCTGCCCTTTAGGTATGTTTTTGATCCAGTTTGCATGGTGGCAGCTACTTTGATGAAGATAATTGTTACAGTCCACTAGTTTGAAATAAGTGGATGTGTTGATTACTCCTTTAAGGGAATCAATCTTTAGATCAAGAAAATGAATATGCTCGTAGGAGTACTGGTATGTGAATCTCAAATTGACAGTGTTTTTATTCATCACACTAAGGGTGTGCTCGAGGTCTTCCAAACTCCCCTTCCATATCATTAAGATGTCGTCAATGTACCTGCAATAGAGGACCAAGTCCGCACTGGCCAGGCATGAGTCTCAAAATATGGACTCCCATTTACCCATGTATAGATTTTGCATAGCTTGGTGCGAACTTGGTCCCCTTTGCGGTACCACATAATTGATTGTAGAATTTTCCATTAAAGTGGAAATAGTAATGTGTTAGTATATAATCTATTCCACTTAGAAAAAAATATTTCTAAGCTGATGGTATGGTAAGGTCTTTATCCAAAAAATGCTCCACTGCTTCTAAACCTTCGAAGTGGGGAATGCATGTGTATAGTGACTTCACATCACAGGTCACCCAAATAAACCCCTTTTTCCGTTAGCTTCTTTTGTTTGTGCAGCTATTTGTTTTCTTTTTTACAGGTTTTTCTCCACCTCTCTGATCCCTTCTGGACACGGAATACCTCTTGTTTTTGGATACCACACATCCTTGGGATTCTACATTAACATTAACTTTTGTCTTTTTGAACACTTAATCCTGAACTTTTTTTGGCTATACTCCACTACTAATCCCATCAATTTGGGCACTACTATTCATTTTTTTGGCCACCTATTTATTTTTATCTACTCATTTTTGGGCACTATTTTTTGGCCACTTACTCATTTTTGGACACTCTCATATACTTTATTGTGTACACGGTCATCTTATATTCACAAGATTGGTCAATCTATCATACACTTTTTTATTGTAACCTACTTGTCCCCCCCAAAGATATATTTTGGGGGATATGTATATCTATCACAGCCGTAACACTCATCACTCTCATCATATGTGTCTATAGGACTCCGCTATTGTTATAACTGTTTTATTTATTGTGTGTGTATGTTGTGACTGGTTTAAATTAAATGTGGCTTCTAATATAACTGTATTTGCCTTAACACTATTTGCTTGACATTACTCGTTTTCTTATTTGTGCTATGGTCACATTGTAGCACATAGCCAGTATTAGTTCATTGTATCAGGGTTTTTTTTTTTTTTTTTTTCCTCAGCCAATCACTTTTAGCTCTTCTTTACATTCGCTCTCTTTGTAAGAATTATGTAACTTTGTTACTAATTTATTAACCATCATACACTAGTCCTTTCCAAATGTACTTTAGCCTCCTCTGGGAGGTGCTCCTTCTCATACATATTGTTTTCTATATATTTAGGGACACTAAACCCAAATTTTTTTCTTTGATGATTCAGATAGAGCATGCAATTTTAAGCAACTTTCTAATTTACTCTTCAATTTTTCTTTGTTCTCTTGCTTTAAAAAGCAGGAATATAAAGCTTAAGAGCCGGCCCATTGTTGGTTGAGAACCTGGGTTATGCTTGCTTATTGGTTTGCTAAATGTAGCCCACAATAAGCAAGCGCTATTCAGAGTGCTGAACCTGAAATGGGCTGGCTCCTAAGCTTTAAATTCCTGCTTTTTAAATAAAGATAGCAAGAGAACAAAGAAAAATTGATAGCGAGAGGCCAATTTATCAAGCTCCGTATGGAGCTTATGGGCCCGTGTTTCTGGCGAGTCTTCAGACTCGCCAGAAACAGCAGTTATGAAGCACTGGTCTAAAGGCCGCTGCTCCATAACCCTGTCCACCTGCTCTAATGAGACGGACAGAAATTGCTGCAATTCAACCTGATCGAGTATGATCGGGTTGATTGACACCCCCCTCCTGGTGGCCAATCTGCAGGGGGCGGCGTTGTCTGCAGGGGGCGGCATTGCACCAGCAGCTCTTGTGAGCTGCTGGTGCAATGCTGAATACGGAGAGTGTATTGCTCTCCGCAATCAGCGAGGTCTTGCGGACCTAATCCGCACTGTTGGATCAGATCCGCTAGACCTTTGATAATTCGGCCTCTAGGAGTAAATTAGAAAGTTGCTTAAAATTGCATTCTCTATCTAAATCTTGAAAGAAAAATTTGGGTTTGGTATCCCTTTAATTACTTGATTGCGGAGAATTTTGCAGGACAGTTCCTGTTTAGGAGCTACAGTATGTTTCACAGTCCCTCCCGTCCACTCTCCTTTCTATATAAATGTCATGATTTAAAATGAAATCAAGGAATGCCCAGTCACACCCATGATACATCCTGCATATGCCTTACCCTGACTCTGCCCTCAGTTTATTAAGACTTCTCCATGCACCAACCTGGTTCTTACCCCCCTTCCTGTATACTAGCTGGGATACTTCTGAGTGTTTAGTAACAATGTAGAGTTTTGCTGATTTTTAAATAACATTGTGCTGATTTTCAGACTCCTAATCAAGCCCCAAAGTTTTATATGTAGACCCAAGTCTACAGACTCCTGCTTGCTTCCGTTTGTGTACTGGATCTTTTCATATGCAGGAGAGGGTGGAGATGGTATGCACTTCCTGTTTTCTCAGCCCATTTCAGTGGGTGTCCCAGTCTAACCTCATCGACAGTGCTAAATTGGGAGCTTCTAAAGTATGTTTTTAAAAGGTTTTATACTGGATTTTTAAATCAGTATCAGTGCATATTCTACTTTATAGTAGTGTCTGTTACATGCAGTTATATGAAAATTGTTGTATACCGTCCCTTTACATATTTAATAGCAACATGCTTATTTTCTTCAGATGATGAAAAGAACTGCAAATATATTATTAAAGCTTATTAGTGCAGCTGGGATTTATGAATGGAACAGTTATGTTAATTGTTATTTTTAAAATATTCATTACTTATAGAAAGCAACCACAAAACTGCCGGAAATATGAGCAAAGAGCAAGTTAAAAAAATGACTAAACAGATGGAAAATATAGAGATCAAGGCTCTTAAAAAAAAAAAAAAAAGTCAATGCATTCAGTACTTTGAGGTGTAAAGATCCTACATTAATTTATAGGATTTTTGTGACTTAGAATTGGTACACATTGGACAAGATCTCCCATCTATAAAAATGTAGCTGGTATTTAAAAAAAATCTTTGTCAACTTTATTTCATTTATTTCCATTTTTGAAGCTGTATCATATTTTCCTTCAACATTTTTTAAAGGCAGCACTAAATAGAAGCTCCTTATGGCTTGTTAAAAAGCCAGTCCATTTATCAGCTACTGACTCCAGTTGCAATAAATTCTATAAACGACCTTCCTCACTGCAGTAAATTTGCCTGTATTGAGTTTTTTTCCTGCCTTGTGTCTGGGTTATTGACTTTATACAAGATAAAGGCATAAAGACACCTCACAAATAATTTTATTAATAACTGCAATGTATTGCTTTTGCAAATACTATTTTGCGTCTCCCTTAAATGGCTAGTTTACAAGTGGCGCAGTATTTTTTTTTTATGCGTAAGCGAAAACTCTGCTATGATTTTAATTTTTGCACTTTTCAGGTTGCAATCTTATTACAAGTTCCAAAAAAACGTATTTTGCGCTAGTGTTAACCCAAAAACCGAGAAAAACCAAACTTAAGTTTTCGCTTGTGCGTCCATGTATTCGCCAATAGAGATCGAAAGAGAAAAAAAGTGGAAAAAAAGCTAACACCCGAGATCGGGCAAACGCCATCGCATTTTCACATTTACCATAAAAGTCAATAGAGAATTGTTGAAAAAAAAGACAAACACCCATCGTGCATACAACATAGCATATTTGCATTAGCGAATGCGAAATATTTACAGTAAATACATAGTTAAAATATTTATTAAATATAAATATTGCATAAATATGTTTTATCATGTTTTTATCTGCTTAATGGCAAAGGGCTATAATGCACTAATATATTTGTTTATATATGTGTACATATACAGTATATTAATGATTTTATATGTGAATATATGACTGTACATACATATATACACATATAGTTACATTAATATATATGTATATATATATATATATATATATATATATATATATATATGCAAAGAGGAAAAAGAAGCGCAGAGTCTCTCAGTGGGTCCAAAAAGAGTTTATTCAGGAGCAGGCTTCTACAGGGAACACAAGGTAAGCTCCTATCTGACGCGTTTTGCGCATGCGTACATGCGCTTCATCATATATATATATATATATATATATATATATATATATACAGTACATATTCATCTTTAGACATGTATATGTGTATATGTATGTGGCTCAATGTTAAAGCCTTTTGCCTGCATTTTCTTTTCTTTTTTCTAACACCCGAGATCTCTCTTTGAGCCCTTATAACTTTTTTGTGCAGCATTTTTTAAAAATATTTTTTATTAGAAAGTGTTAATATGAGTTTAAGTGAACATTGTAATGTATTTTTGAAGTATTTTGTGCAACTTTTTTGTTTTGGAAAACAGTTAACGACAGCTCTGAGATTGCAGTAAGGATTGGCAATTGCGTTAGCGCAATCACAATTTTGATCCACTTGTAATATCATTGAAATAAAAATGGCTCGCAAAAACGTGATTGCGCTAGCTCAAAACCGTTTGCACCTCACTTGTAATCTAGCCCAAAATGTATAATTTTAATTATTAATTGTGATTTTTTGCTGTGCTTCTGCTGTTACCTGGATTAACACCAGGAGTTTCATTGTGTGCAAGTCTCATCTTGCGGCATATATATACATTATTGGCCAGTCTTATCAGTATTAATATCATCCCATCATTTTTTGAAGGCGTATGCTATCTATACATCTTTAGATTTTGATATAGTCATTCAAGTTTAGTTCTACTAAAACTGATTTCACTATTCAGTATCAATAATTTCATGTTAAGGGTCAGATTAGAAGTGGCGCGTAACTGCTGCGTGCGAACAATATTGGATTTATCGCGGCTGTTCTGTGAACACAGAGCTCTTGTAAACTGTTATGCTCAAATAAAAAGTTGCATAAAACACATCAAAAATACATTAAAATGTACAGTTACACTCATAGTAACACTAACTGATAAAATTATTGGAAAAAAACAACAAATTAAAAAGTTATAAGGGCTCAAACATATGAGGTCTCAGGTGTTAGAAAAAAAGGATTGCAAAGGGTTTTAACATAAATATATAGATATATAAATATTTAAATATATAGATAGATATTTATTTATATATATATATATATATATATATATATATATATTCTTCATATATACACATATAAACACACATATATATATATATATATATATATATATATATATACACTTACATTTATAAACATACTTATAAGTGCATTGGAGACCTTTGCAGTCAAGTATCTAAAAACATGTAAAATCATATTTATGTAATATTCATATTTAATGAAGTGTTTAACTGTGTTCTTCACATAGGGGAATATATATATATATATGTTTAAATAAATATTTTTCTAAAAAGCCAACAGAGACATATAGAAATATGTATTTATAAATAAACAGATTCTTCTGCGTGAAGAACATTGGAATGTGAAATATTAATATTTGTATGTCTGGTTAGAGCATGTGAGAAAATGGGAACGGGTTTGAGCGGCTTGTTGGGTGTTAGTTTTTTTCCCACTTTTTATGCTCCATTGAAGTTTAAGGGAGAATATGTTAACGCAGTTGTGATATTGCAACTTTGGCTTCTTGTGTGCGTTGGCTTAGGGTGCGAGCAAAAACGTTTTTCTTTCAACTTGTTAAACGTGTGGTACCTGACGCACTCAAAAAGCTAAAGTCGAGCGCAGTTAGCGTGTGAGCGGAAGCAAAAAATATCGCTTCACTCGTAATCTAGCCCACATAGTGCCAGATAACAAGTGGCGTGCTAAATTTTTTTCACTCACTCACAAACACTGCTATAAGTACACCTTTGTTTGCTAGTACAGAAAGTCCATTTTATGGTGTGTTAGTTCAAAAGCAAATGTTAACCTCAATGAAGGACAACATAAGAGCCTAGTAGCTATCTATGTTGAACCTGCAGCTCCAATCCTGCCAAACTCTACCTACTAGAGAAGTATACTGGCAGAGCTAGAAATATCCACTAGTCCTCAACCAATACAAAGTGACAGTGTACCTGCTAAACCATAAACATGATGATTGAATTTGAGTCCAATTGTATAGGGAAGCTTTCTGCCTCAATAACATTATACATTTAATAAAATTCTTAGAATTGGTTTCATCTTAGTTACCAGCACTACAGAATTTTGCAGCGCTATACAAATAAATAATAATAAGCTATCTAGAATGAGATGACTGCCTCTGTATCTTATTTACCTGTTGCTGCCTCTCCCTTGATATGCAAAAGCAGCTTTAATCGATCTAAGCATATTTGTAATTAAGATATCAGATTACTGAAGACATGAACAAGCCATGATATAAAATATAAAACAAGGTTTTTGAAAACTTCATCTCTCAAGAGATCAATCAGTTATACAAAATCCAATAAATTTATAGGACAGTAGGAAACAGTACTGTGATCCAAGCAGAAAGGTCTGAGAATGTAACACGTTGTTGTTTATCGTGGAAACATTCATAGATAGAAAGCAACATAAAATTATGGTAGATTTTCAAAAATGTGTTTTGAGTAAAAGATGGTACACATGGTGTTAAAATTTGTTATCCATGTGATTTATGAAGTTTGGTTTTACAGAAAAAGTCCTTTCAACCATCACAACATTGGTGCCATCTACTAAATGCACATTTGTTTTGTTTTTTAAGCTGAGACTGTTGTGTTTATATTTAACTGTAATGTGCATTGTATTTTACAGAAAGGTATAGGCAGAATTGATGCACATGATCTTGGATTAAATTAAATCCCAACTTTATTTTATATCATAGCAGACAGAGGACTCAAACTTTTTTCTTAGAATGATATTCTATTAATTCGGGTTTTAAATGTTTTCTTTTTTTCTGCTTCTAAGAGGTTAATTTAAGCAAAAGCATTTAACATTCCAGGTAATAGTCCCTAACACAAAATATGTGAAAGTATTGCTGCCAATAAAGAATTATACCCAATGCTATGTTGCAGTCAAGAAAGCAGGAACTACTTTTTTTTTTCTATAAGGATTAATAAATTTACATAACACCATAATGAAATTACTTCCGAATCCCAAGAAAGAGAATCACATTTTATTACCTGAAGGAAAATAAATGAAAATGCATTGACAATATCACAAAGCCATGGATCTATATTTTACAATATCCAAACCAACTTATTTACCAAGAGAATGAAAATATGCTTATTGCTAACAGTAATTGCATTTTCCTCAGAATTATGTCTTATAAGAATTATTGGTCATTGAGTTCTATCAACAATATATTTTAAAATAAAAATGGCATTTGTTTTAATAACATAAATGTAAAAATGGATATTATGTCAAAAACTGAAAATGTGTATATGAAATATGTTCATTACTGGGGGGGTTAAATCTATTTTCTGTTGCATGTTTTATATTTTTTTCTCTTCCAGCAGCTAATCCAGCGGTTCCCAACCTGGGGTACTTGGCAGGCCGGTTGGGGGTACGCAAAAATATTGTTGGTAATGGCGGAAGATGCGGGGGGAGGGTCGGGGGGGCACTCTCAATGGGTCATCAACTAATAAGCATCGTGGAACTGTGGAAGGAAGGAGCATTTAGCCGGAAAGTGACAAATGAAGTCCTGGCCTGGCATATAGGCAGATTGGAGCCCCTGCACCTGAAATATGTGTACCGGGTGTGGATGACTCCGGTCCACATATTAATGATCACCCTGTGTCACCATACAGCTTAGCCTCCTGCTCCACCCACCTCTGTCCCATGCACACAATTTTGACTGCAAGTGCTCAAATAGAAGCGGCACTGCAGCAGCATAGCTACGTGGACACGTGTGATAGAGCCGTTGAGATTGTGAGTCACACAGGCGAGGCAGGTCTAAGTCAGTGCCGGTAAGTAAAGTACTGCTTCTAGTGCTTGCTTGATTCAGATTGCTTCACTTCCCACTAAAAATGTTCATAGTGGCTGGGTGGTTAATATCGATCTGATCTCACAAATTTAAATATTTATTTTTATGATCATTACCCCCCCCCCCCCAGGGCCTTGTTTAGGAGCAACCAGGCAGCTGCCAGGGGCACCAGCCACACAGCAGGACTCCTGAGAATAAGATCTGAGCTTTAATCCTGTTGATACACGTACAGTCGTATGCAATTCAGGTATAGCTTACCTCCCCTATAAAAAAGTGCTTTCTTTATTTTGAGGGATGGGTGGGGGTAATGAAGAGAGGGGGTACTCATAAATGAAAAGCCTAATCAAGGGGTACAGGAGAGAAAAAAGGTTGGGAACCGCTGAGCTAATCTACTTCATACTGTGTGCTTGTTAATACTGACTACTCTTTTTGATGTTTTTGGTTAGATATATATATATATATATTTTTTTAATCTTACAAGGGTAGATTAATAAATTATAATCCTGTCATTGAAAGAAAACACTTAGAACTATGAAACATTTGTATGTTATTATTGTTTGTTCATTTTTTTTTTTGGGTGGGGGCGTTTAGCGTAATTCCCCTTCAGCTCAACACAGATCTGCAAACATTGCAATAGTAGACAAGAAAAAAGAAGAAGGTGCTCTAAAAAGCTAATACCTTTCACAACCTTAAAGTATAAAAATATATACAGTCGGAGGCGGGGCTAACCTCCGTGCTGAGTGGAGGTGCACATACAGAGCTCCTGGCCCTTTTCTAATATTAAAGTTAATTATCCCTCTAATTTGAACTAAATTGGGTCCAGCCCGGGATATTAATCAAGCCTGATAATATCTCAAGCCTCAGGAAGAATCTTGGAGGCATTTTAAGAGAGGAGACCGGTGATTGAGGAGACACCGGTGCAGAACCGCTCACCACTGCCCGCCTCCCCCATTGATCCACATCCTGCAAGCTCCGGAGGGTCGGGGATCCGCTCCGGAGCACCAGTACTATTCCCTACCAGAAACAACAGTTCCAGGGACTGAGAGTTGCCGACTGCAGGGCACATTGGGGCTCGCCTAGCCGGGACCGCTTGCCGCCTACTGTTTCAACTGTTCTCCAATCAGGGCTCTAGCTACAATAAAAGTGCCATATGGACAGAGCGCTGATTGGATAACAGTTCAAACAGCTCTCAAAAAATATTATTTCCGAAGTGGAGGGCGGGAGCACTGGGTATTAGAATTTTACGGCTAGATTAAAAAGTAAGTTAAATCACATCTTTATTAGAAGTGATCAATTAAAGTCCATCTAAAATATCACTACATTTTAGGATCTGATAATAAAAAGTGTAAAGTTTACCATTACTTTAAGAAACTGAAAGATTTCAAAATGAAGCAAACAACTGTTCTCATAGAATATGAGGCATAAATATGAGGAATGTAATTGACAATGATGTTAGGGAAATCAAAACAACACTTAAAGGGACATGAAACACAAATTTTTCTTTCATTATTCAGATAGAGAATACAATTTAAAAAAAATGTACTTCTATTATCAAATTTTCTTAGTTCTCATGTTATTCTTTGTTGAAAAGATACCTAGTTAGCTATTGTGCACAGGCCTGAAGCACTACATGACAGGAAATAGCGCTGCCAACTAGTGCTTTGGGACACCAAGGGAATAAAGCAAATTTGATGAGAAGTAAATTAGAAAGTTGTTTATATTTGTATGCTCTCTGAATCATGAAATAAAAAAAAATGGGTTTTATGTCCCTTTAAGCAAAAGTTGTCACAACAGCTATAAAAAAAAAGTGTTTAAGAAAGTAAAAATAACAGACACAAAAACATTTAGGTCTTATTAAAGGCACCAGCATAAAAGCTCAACTTGCTTTTAAAGATGCTAACATTTGTTTTCTCTGTGTGAGTTTTACCTGTAGATTAGAAGTGGCACTTTGGCTATGTTTGTTTGCAGAGCTTAGCGTTACATACAGGGATGCCACGTTTTCTTGCAAATATAATAATTCAACATAAATCAGGAACTAAAGCTCCTAGGACTGATTTTATATGAACAATTGTTTATAATTAGATTCTTGCACACTTAGAAGAGGTTTCACAATTATAACATCTTTAGTTCTATAATTAATCTTAATTTTCATCTTTCACCTTAACCTTAAAAATACCAGCTGGGTGGCAACCCTAGTACATATCAGTAGGACTGCTGGGTAGCACTATTCATGCTCCTCCACCCTGCAGCATGTACAGGAAAACAAGCAATGGGGCATCCCTAGATACATATACTACACAAAAGCACACCAATAAGACTGCTGGGTAACACTATTAATGCTCTTAAACCCTGCAGTATGTCCAGGAAAACAAGCAATGTGGCAACCCTAGTTACATAGACCCCACAAAAGCACACCAATAAGACTGCTGGGTAACATTATTAATGCCCCTCCACCCTACAGCATGTGTAACTCAGCTGTCCAGGAAAACAAGCAATATGGCAACTCTAGTTACATATACTCCACAAAGGCACCTAATAGGGCTGCTGGATAGCACTATTAATGATCCTACACCCTGAAGCATGTGTAACTCAGCTGTTTAGGAAAACAAGCAATATGGCAACTCTAGTTACATATACTCCACAAAGGCACCTAATAGGGCTGCTGGATAGCATTATTAATGATCCTACACCCTGCAGCATGTGTAACTCAGCTGTCCAGGAAAACAAGCAATATGGCAACCCTAGTTACATATACTGCACAAAGGCACCTAATAGGGCTGCTGGATAGCACTATTAATGATCCTACACCCTGAAGCATGTGTAACTCAGCTGTTTAGGAAAACAAGCAATATGGCAACTCTAGTTACATATACTGCACAAAGGCACCTAATAGGGCTGCTGGATAGCACTATTAATGATCCTACACCCTGAAGCATGTGTAACTCAGCTGTTTAGGAAAACAAGCAATATGGCAACTCTAGTTACATATACTCCACAAAGGCACCTAATAGGGCTGCTGGATAGCAATATTAATGATCCTACACCCTGCAGCATGTGTAACTCAGCTGTCCAGGAAAACAAGCAATATGGCAACTCTAGTTACATATACTCCACAAAGGCACCTAATAGGGCTGCTGGATAGCACTATTAATGATCCTACACCCTGCAGCATGTGTAACTCAGCTGTTTAGGAAAACAAGCAATATGGCAACTCTAGTTACATATACTCCACAAAGGCACCTAATAGGGCTGCTGGATAGCACTATTAATGATCCTACACCCTGAAGCATGTGTAACTCAGCTGTTTAGGAAAACAAGCAATATGGCAACTCTAGTTACATATACTCCACAAAGGCACCTCATAGGGCTGCTGGATAGCACTATTAATGATCCTACACCCTGCAGCATGTGTAACTCAGCTGTCCAGGAAAACAAGCAATATGGCAACTCTAGTTACATATACTCCACAAAGGCACATAATAAGACTGCTGGGTAACATTATTAATGATCCTACACCCTGCAGCATGTGTAACTCAGCTGTTTAGGAAAACAAGCAATATGGCAACTCTAGTTACATATACTCCACAAAGGCACCTAATAGGGCTGCTGGATAGCACTATTAATGATCCTACACCCTGCAGCATGTGTAACTCAGCTGTTTAGGAAAACAAGCAATATGGCAACTCTAGTTACATATACTCCACAAAGGCACCTAATAGGGCTGCTGGATAGCACTATTAATGATCCTACACCTTGCAGCATGTGTAACTCAGCTGTTTAGGAAAACAAGCAATATGGCAACTCTAGTTACATATACTCCACAAAGGCACCTAATAGGGCTGCTGGATAGCACTATTAATGATCCTACACCCTGAAGCATGTGTAACTCAGCTGTTTAGGAAAACAAGCAATATGGCAACTCTAGTTACATATACTCCACAAAGGCACCTAATAGGGCTGCTGGATAGCACTATTAATGATCCTACACCCTGAAGCATGTGTATCTCAGCTGTTTAGGAAAACAAGTAAGGTTGCAAACCTAGCACGTCCAATGAGGTATTTGATACTATATGATTGTGTTTTAATCAATTTTAATCCTCCCTACATTTTATGCTTGTGCAAAAATGAAGGCCACATTTCCTATATGCCTTGCATGGATTAGCATAACTGAATTATTATAATCACCGCTGGAGAGATTATTTAGATGCTTAGAGAACCATTCTTCAATATACCATATAAATCAAATAGCTATTCCCTGAATCCATAGCAGAGCTTCAAGGTGATACACAGACTGATTTTTCTTCAAATTAATAAGAAAATGAATCCGTTGATGTGGAAACAATATAATCAGATTTGTGTTAATTAATTCCTTGAAGTTTAAAAATGCATCACATTTTTTTCTGCAACACTGACAAATGTAATTTTCTAGTAAACATACCTAATATGTAGAACTATGTATAAAGCGTAACTGAAACTGTTTCCTTGAAGAAGAAAAAACTTGCAGTGAATATTAACATTGCTACACGTGTATATTATGGCATCTGTGATTGAAGCAGTTGTTGCATTCAGTAAATTGGATTGACAAAGTGATTGGCACATATGTAATGAATTAGAGATGTATTTGATTTTTGATGTCTGTGGGAGATGGTTCCAAAAAATATTATTGTGTTGGAAATGTCTGCTTTAATAAGCGCTCAAGATAATCCACATCAAAAGTTACCATCGTCTGACAAGTAAATTTTCCAATAAAGGTGACGTTTTTTAAAAAACACATACATTTCCTGAGTAAAACAATATTTTCTTCTCATGTTGCCAAGATCACCTTCCCTCTTCACCTGTAAAGCAGAGACAGTTGTCCTTATTAGCCAGGGCAGTAATTTTACCACATTTTTTCCCACTGGAATGCACAGTTTAGTGATTTTTCCCCATTGTGACTACCAGTATATAAATGAACTAAGTTCAGTTCAGGTATCAACAACAATAATACAAACACATAAAATAAGCCCATAATCAACAATAAAATATTTTTAAAACATAAGAATGCGAAGGTGTCTTCATGTAGTAGAGAAGGCAATTTTTCTTCTCCTTGGGTACCAATAACATATACACCAGCTATTTAATCCTTTATGCAAGTAATACACACAAACCAGGGATTTAAACTTTTTTTTGCTTGCAATTAGAGAAATTATTTTGCTCTCTTTGTGGCAGTAACACATATGTGTAACCACCATTTAACCACCTATGTACAAATAAGAGCAATTATTTAAATGTTTAACTCCCATTCCCGTTTACAGGACTTCTTCAGACTGGCTCCCATCTTGTGGAACTCTCTGTTCCGTTCCACAAGACTCTCCCCTAGTTTTGAAAGCTTTAAGGGCTCCCTAAAGACTCTACTATTCAGGGATGCATACAACCTACAGTAACCTTTCCTAACTCCATTGCTATACCCTTGAATCCCTTAGCATGTAAGCCGATGAGCCCACCTGTTTGTAGCTCACCTTCATAAGAGACAACTGCAACAGTGCAAATCTCTGCATTTGATCCCTATGAATGTTACCTTGTATACCACCTATGTTTATAGCGCTGCAGATTCTGTTGCCGCTCTACAAATACCTGATAATAATAATAATAATAATAATAATAATAATTTAGCATCAGTAACAAATAAAATCGCTGTGCTGTAGTCTGAATCCTTTACACAAGGCTGTTTCTAGGGGCAGGTAAACTAGGGCAGAGACAGACAATCATTTAAACCCCTATGTACAAATAGGAATCTTAATTATTTTTTTTTAACCCTTAGTACTAGTGAAAACATACAAAATTAGACTTGTGTCTTGTAGTTTTACTCCTTTACACAGAGCTATTTCTATAGGCAAATGAATATGGCAGCTGCCTGGAGTGCCAGGAAAACACAAGGATTGAACACTATTTTACAGTGATCAAAGGCAGGTTGGGTTGGGTGGCAATCACTCCCTGTGCCTCCATTGGTTCTGTAATAGGGAAAAGATAGAGTGCACCAACATGTGTGCATGCATTCAGGGAGTTATGAGGAGGTGGAAAGCCAGCCAGAGTAGCTGGAAGAGTTGTGCTGCACGACTGTGCCAGGAACCTGATCAGCAAACATCATTCTGTTCAAACATTGAATATTGTAGCCTCATCCTTTATGTAAACTTTCAAGTGTTTTTCCACTATCTGCCTTGATGTCACTGGATCCACTCCAGAAGTGGAACTCCATGGCCTGGGTGACACACATCTCTTGTGTGTACCAGCTTGGCTCTGATATGAGTCTGATTGTGTTTGGCTTGGTGATATAAGACCTGTGCATCTCTCTTTAGAGGCCAAGAGTAAGGTTCTATGGGTGTGTAATGGTGCTTGTGTGCATGGGATTGAACAGATATAAACAAGCTCTTGTACATATCAACCAATCAATGTGCAGCATGTATAAGTGTCAGAATACTATATTCCACTGAATGCACTCCAGTTAGTGGTGGTTCTAGGGGAGACAAGGGATAAAAAGAACCCCCAATCTTCTAATTGGCACCCACAATTACTTCTCCAGGCTTCTGTCCTTTTAGGCAGGTAGGCAGGCCACATCCCACAGCTGCCTAACCACACTCCCAGACCACCAGATTCAGACTCCCTTGCCCTGCCCATGGTACACCCATAAGCTTTAAATAGTCTCCTGCACCCCTTTCTATATCAAGCAGCAGGAAGGAACATCATAAATGTTATTTTAAAATGAATATTGTTTCTGGCTACTTTGAAATGGCTGCCAAGCTCCACCCACTGATGACATTACAATTTCGGCTGCATCTAGGCACTCTGCTGAATAGCATTGCTAGTCTGTTGAATCCAACTAGTGAATCTTTTGTAACTAGTGAGCCTTTCATGTAGCCCAGATCGTGATGTCATGAATGGGCTGAGCTTGGCAGCCATTTCAAAGTGGCCAGAAACAATATTCATTTTAAAATAATTTTTTTACCAATCCAGGTGCATGATATAGAAAGGAGTGCATTAGGCTATTTGCAGCTTAATCTAAGGTAAGACTTTAAGATAACTAAGGTGTAGACTATCCCTTTAACTATTGCACTCTAATACAATATTTTTGTTTTGTATTGTCTTTAGGGCTCTCAGCACAGCGGCTCTTCTACCTCTTTAGCATCCACCAAAGTGTGCAGTTCCATGGATGAAAATGATGGTTTAGTAGAAGGTAATATCTCTTTGGAACATTCTGTGTTAATATTATTGCATTACGTTAACATTTTGCTGTAATTTCATAATGCAGCCTTGGAAATTAAAAGAAGATGAAACCCAACAATATTAATTCATGATTCAGATGGAACATGGAATTTTAAAGGGACATAATACTCAAATGCTAAATCACTTGAAACTGATGCAATATAACTGTAAAAAGATGACAGGAAAATATCACCTGAGCATCTCTATGTAAAAAAGGAAGATATTTTACCTCACAATTTCCTCAGCTCAGCAGAGTAAGTTCTGTGCAAAAAGTTATACTTCACCTGCTCCCAGCTGCAGGTAAAAATAAAAAAAAATGAAGAAATGAACAGCATCCAATCAGCATCAGCAGTGCTGAGGTCATGAACTCTTACTGTGATCTCATGAGATTTGACTTAACTCTCATGAGATTTCATAGTAAGCTTCCTTTACCTGATTGGTGAAATAATATGAGAGTTCACGAGGCTCATCCCCTAAGATGTCCCAGGACAGACACACTAAAATGCTGCTTAGAAATCATTTACAATGGGAGGTGGTTACTGAGGAACTTTTGAGGTAAAATATCTTTCTTTTTTACATAGAGATGTTCAGGAGATATTTTCTAGTCAGCATTTTACAGCTATACTGCATCACTTTCAAGTGTTTAAACATTTGGGTATTATGGCCCTTTAAACAACTTTCTTATTTACTTCTATTATTTAATTTTCTTTGTTCTCTTGGTATTTTTGTGGAAAAGCAGGGATGTAAGCACTATATGGCAGCAGTTTTGCAAGAATGTTATCCATTTGCAAGAGCACTAGATGGCAGCACTATTTCCTGCCATGTAGTGCTCCAGACACCTACCTATGTATCTCTTCAACAAAGAATATGAGAACAAAGTAAATTTGATAATAAAAGTTAACTGGAAACTTTTTCTTTTTTAAATTGTATGCTCTTCTTGAATAACAAAATACAATTTTTGGGTTTCATATCCTTTTAAATATAATTATAGCTCAAAAATGGCTCTGTACATATCTTTTTTATATGTATAGTATATGATTATGTTTAAATGTGTTTTCATGCACTTTTCTTTTAGCCTAAGTGAAAAAGCCTTATTCTAATGGATTCAGGTATTCGGTGCCCGATAAAGATTTTTAACAATGGAGAAAAAGCCTCTATAAAGAGGCTGGATTCGTTGATAAAATATAAGGGTTTAAATAACCCTCACAATCCCTAGTTATTTACCAAATGGATTATAAATTGTTTTCCAGTTTAATATTATCTGGTGCTTTAATGCATTTGAAAATTGATGTCCTGATGTCTCAAGTAAGCAAATAACTAACTTACGTCAGTAAAGAAAGACTGGCAACATATTGGCGTGCGGTGAGGTCAGAGGCTGGTGAGGCACTGGCTTTGATACACCAGAGAAGCCTATATATTAAAAGGAAGAGACATCAGTGAGGTGCCAGTTAGTACTTTACAGAGAGACTGACTGTGCTCTGTAAAGTAAAGAGAAAGAGAACCTATGAGATAGATTATCTTCCTCTTCACTAGTTGACACTACAGAGCACAGTCAGTCTCTCAGTTAACTGGCACTTTCCTGTCTCTTCTTTTTAAAACTGCACTGCTGACCACCTCCTCAATGCCTGAGGGACTTGGTTTTTCAGCCCCCTATTTTTGGGAGGGATTTGTTTACCCTTATGCTGCACAAGTCGTGAAGCAACCAGGGCTGCCAACTAGCAAAGAAAGATTTTGGAGGTGAGGGGACACAGGCCACAATTGCATATCTTAGTTCATGCAGTAAAGGTTCTGGTATCCTTTCATGCAATCCCTAAGACTTGTGCTGCCCACTGCATGTTGTTTTTTTAATTGTCAGTTCAAGAGTATACTTTTGACCTTTTTTCTCCCACGCTTTTATAGAACCATGTCTGTATTGGTAGGTATATGGAAACTGGATTAGGTAAGAAATTCCTTGTACCTAATCCAGTGTCCATATACCAAACCAATACAGATATGGTTCCATAAAAGCATGGGAGAAAAAAGGTCAAAAGTGTACTCTTAAGCTGACAATAAAAGAAGCAACATGCAGTGGGCAGTACAAGACTTAGAGGTTGCATGAAAGGATACCAGAACTTTTACTACATGAACTAAGAAATGCAATT
This sequence comes from Bombina bombina, assembly GCF_027579735.1. Taxonomy (NCBI): domain Eukaryota; kingdom Metazoa; phylum Chordata; class Amphibia; order Anura; family Bombinatoridae; genus Bombina; species Bombina bombina. The sequence continues at coordinate 1,100,082,229 of NC_069501.1, forward strand.
GGGGCCTGTGTCCCCTCACCTCCAAAAGCTTTATTTGCTAGTTGGCAGCCCTGGCTGCTTCACAACTTGTGCAGCATATATATATATAATGCCTCTTCTTCTAGTCTTAACTTCTCATCTTGTAAGGCTAACTGTGTATGCACTAAACAGTAAGGGTTAACAAATGCCTTCCAAACATAGGGGGCTGGAAAACCAAATCCCTCAGGCAGTGAGGATGTGGTCAGCAGTTATAAAAATGAAGAGACATCAGGGAGCTGCCAGTTAGCACTTTACATAGAGACTGAGTGTGCTATGTAAAGTGAAGAGTAAGAGAACCTCTCATATGAGATAGGTTCTCTTTACTTTACAGAGCACAGTCAGTCTCTCTGTAAAGTGCTAAATAGCACATCCCTGATGTTTCTTCCTTTTTATAAGTGTGCTGACCACCTCCTCACTGCCTGAGGGATTTGATTTTTCAGCCCCCTATTTTTGGGAGGCATTTGTTAACCCTTATGCTGCACAAATTGTGAAGCATCTAGGGCTGCAAACTAGCAAAGAAAGCTTTTGGAGGTGAGGGGACACAGGCCCCAATTGCATATCTTAGTTCATGTAGTAAATGCTCTGGTATCCTTTCATGCAACCCCTAAGTCTTGTGCTGCCCATTGCATGTTGCTTCTTTTATTGTCAGCTCAAGAGTACACTTTTGACCTTTTTTCTCCCATGCTTTTATGGAACCATATGTGTATTGGTTTGGTATATGGACACTAGATTAGGTACTAGGAATTTCCTACCTAATCCAGTGTCCATATACCTACCAATACAGATATAGTTCTATAAAAGCATGGGAGAAAAAAAGATCAAAAGTATACTCTTGAGCTGACAATAAAAGAAGCATCATGCAGTGGGCAGCACAAGACTTAGGGGTTGAATGAAAGGGTACCAGAACTTTTACTACATGAACTAAGATATGAAATTGAGATTATTGGGGCCTGTGTCCCCATTCCCCTCACCTCCAAAAGTTTTCTTTGCTAAGTGGCCCTGGCTGCTTCACGACTTGTGCAGCATAAGTGTTAACAAATGCCTCCCAAAAATAGGGGGCTGAAAAGCCAAATTAAATCCCTCAGGCAGTGAGTGAGGAAGTGGTCAGCAGTAGCACACAGTTAAAAATTAAGATACATCAGGGAGGTGCCAGTTAGCACTTTACAGAGAGACTGACTGTGCTCTGTAAAGTGAAGAGAAAGAGAACCTCAACGCTATCTCATAAGTATCACTGAACTGTGTCTTGTATGTATATATATATATATATTATGCACTTTTAATTTGTTTGACAGTATTACATTTCAATAGCACATGCGTGCATTTCGTAGCGGCAGCAAGATCCGACACAACTTCCTTGTCAGAATCTGCTCCCTCTGAGTGAGCATGTTCCTAATTGTAATAATCTCATTCCACACATTCCAAATTAACATATGTGGAGTGCAATTACGTCATACAGAGCATGCGCACTCAGAGGGAACAGATTCTGACAAAGGAGCAGAATCTGATAGAACACCAGCTGCCTCTATTAGGAGCGTATGAGCCGCGAAGAAGCACCACTTGGTGGCACTGGTTTTTGCGGCTCATTACAATCAGCCTACATAGCCATGTAGAGACAGCTGGAGAGCCGGTCACCTCTAGGAGCATAATGAGCCGTGAAGAAGCACCACTGGGTGGTGCTGGTTTTTGCGGCTCATTAAAAATCAATCAGATCGAGATCATTCATTGAGAGCCAACATAAAGTTTACATACTAGACGTGTTGCGCATGGGCAATGGAGGGCAGCAGAAGCGGCTCAATGGCTGCCTTCATTGACATGGCACGGAACATGGATCATTCTTTCATCGGCCAAACCATAGTGTGGTGGTGCGGTGGTAACTATAGTTACAGTACATTGGCAGACAGACCGGGGGGGGACATGGGGGTGTACACATCTATGCATGATCATGATGCATCGTTCAAATTAGACCCCTTTTTTTTTAATCCTTCTTAAAATGTTTTTCTTCTCTCATTAGCAGGCGAGGCGCTGCCTCACCGGCCTCCTATGACAGCATGTCACCATAAATACAAATCTTTGTATTTATCTACAAGAATAATTGTTTTACACATCAAAATAGTGATTATTTAATAACTGCTATATTTTTACAAAGGTCCACGTTATTAGAATTTGTTTTTGTATTTTTACTAGCACAGATTACTTTCTGCTTAATTAAATGCCTGGCTTTTACAGATATTATGGATGAAGGGTTCCAGGTTCCTGTTTCCATAGCTGAAAGGTATAAAGTTGGAAGGACCATAGGTGATGGGAACTTTGCCATTGTAAAAGAGTGTATAGAAAGGTTAGTAGCATTTATTTCTTTTTAATGGTTTTCTTTATTCTGCATTGATATATTTTAAAGAGACATCGAACCTAGAATTTTTCCTTCATGATTAGAGCATACTATTTTACAAAATGTTTCCAATTTACCTGTATTATCAAATTGACTTAATTCTCGTGGTATTGTTTGCTAAAGAGAATTCCTAGGTAGGTAGCGTGCACGTGTCTGAAGAGCATAAGGGCAGATGTTTTGCAAGAATACTTTTGAGCACTAGATGGCAGCAGTGATTTTATAATAGCATTGTTAAATAAATTCTTGTAAAACTGCTACCAGAAATTTCTCCAGACATGTGCACAGTCCTGAGCCACCTGCTTACTTTTCAGCAAAGTATACTCAGAGAATGAAGTAAATATGGCAGTAGAAGGAAATTTGATTTTTTTTTATCTAAATCATGAGAGAAAATGTTTGTCTTTCATGTCCCTTTAAGTTGCAATAATTTTAAATGTGTATTTATGTGTGTACATGTGTGTGTAGTATGTTCTGTTGCAAACTTTTTTCCCAAATACAAAACTTATTAACAGCTGTACACTGTATTCATCTTCACTTGCAGAATAGCTTGCAGTTGCAGCAGACTTGATGTAGATGAAAGTAGATCAATGGTAAATTAAATACTGTGCTTTGTGATGTGCCTGGACATAAGTGTGGAAAATTAGGCCTAGTTCCTTTTGCTTTCTATGGAAGCTGCTATTACATAATACTGACAGTAACCTAGGGATGTTATAAATGGCAGCTTGTAATGGTTCCTTTCATTGGCGGATGCCACTTGTTAACAAAACTTTTCTATAGCCAATACTGCAGTATGAACATGTTTAGTATGGGTGGTGGTTTTAACAGCAGAAGTGGCTATTTCAAATAACAAAGTTAAGGTAAAAATGCATAACTGGAAATTAATTTAAAGGGAGACAATGTTACAGAACCATGCCCCTTTCATAGATTTGTTGACCTCTGTGTGACTTTTTATGATGTAAATATTTGTTTTTTACTAACGGTTGCCAGATTAATGGGAGACAGATTTCCCTCCCTCGTTGTATTTTATAATAGGTCATTTGAAACACTGGATGTGACTGGTGCAGAATCAGAGCTCATATTTTGCATGTTCTATATTGTTTAGACCATAAGCAAAAGACTAATTAGATGTTCCTTGGCTTTTCAATCAACTTATAGTCTCTGCTGTTACAGCCCCATATGTACCACTGATGTCCGCTGCCCACATTCCTCCTAACAAGTGCCTAAAAAATACTGCACAGGCTGCACCTGGCAACACCATTTAACAAAGACCTATTACCAGAATTTGCTTTTTGGTCTCTTTAAGGAATGTGAGGCAAGCAAACATTTTAATTGGAAGCAAGATGTATTTAATGTTCCTTTAAGTGAGAGATATTTTCATCACTGAAATTGTGCATGAAATTAATGTATGTCATTTTGCATGAGAATGTCCCTTTTAACATTATTTGTAGCCAAAAGCTAGTAATATTACAGTGCTATCCTACTATAATGTTAAAAAAAGAACAACAATTAAGGTAAAACTATAGTTTTCGGTTCTTGCTCAAACACAAAGGTTTTATGGAAATTGCTGGTGTCAATATTCAAACACCAGCTAAAATAAAACTGTATCTTGTTACCTAAACATCTTCTGTTAATAACCAAAGGCTACACCACTTAATGAATTTTGCACATTTGGAAATAGAGTAGATATCAAAGAATACTGTTGTAGTCTTGAATTCTAATAAAGTTCTTTAAAGTTCCATTTTCATAGAACAATGAGCGTTGGAATTACAATCCAAATTATAAAACCAACTGTTAAAACTCCTTAAACTGTAAAAACCATGCTGTTTTCCATAGTCAAGGAGAGCATGACATTCAGTTATACGTAAGGCTGAGGAATTATCACTGGGGGGGAATAAAATCTGATAGCATGAGCATAAATCCTCTGTAGACATGGCTGTAATTGTTAGATAACATTCAAGTCTAATGTACTAGATAGATATCTAATTATTTACTTAGTGATCACCGTCTATAGTTTGGTTGCTTACAAATAACTGTTTATTCCTGAGTCCCAATACATTTATAAATTAAATAGTCTTTGTCTCAGTCACTTCAGTTATACCAGTGCATGATTATAAAGCATAGAATCTGAACTTTAAAGGACATTTTTTGTAAGAAAATGTTGAATTTGGCAAGAAAGTGAGCACTCGTTATGTTATGTGATACCATTTTTTCAGAGACAGGGATTATGTAGTAAACATAGAAAAGACTCTGTTATGCATTTTGTCTTCTGTTAAATATATTAGTTCTCCCTCTTCTCACTTTTGATTAAATACTTTTCTTCATAACAGTCTTTTCCAGTAGCACTAACATAAGGGGTTGGTAATACTACAGTGATCATTATAAAGTAACATGATACCTAAAAGTTAAATCACTTGATAGTGATGTACCATGGTTGTAAAAAGCTGACATGAGTTTCTCTATGTAAAAAAGGAAGATAATTTACCTCAAAATTTCCTCAGTAGCCACATCCTACTGTTAAAGGTCTTTTAGCATCCACTCAGGATGCTTGTTCTAAGAGTTACAAGAGCAGCTAAAATAAAACTGTCACACAGTAAAAAGAGTAGCTCTAGTCCACAGACCACTTACTATGGTGAGCTGAAGACATTTTGAGGTAAAATATAGAGATGTTAACGTGATATTTCGTGTCAGCTTTTTACAGTTATGCTGCATCACTTTCAACTCATTCAGCATTTGGGTATCATGTCTTAAGCAGTAACTAATAGTTCTAATTTAAATAGTCATTGCAGTTTAAAAATCTCATGACAGGACATCTTAATACTTTTCTGTCTGCACCAAAAGTGAACGCAACTCTATTTTGTTACGATATTTGTTTTTTTGTGAGAGAGCATACAAATAAAAATACTTTCCAGTTAACTTTGTTATAAAATTGATGTCTTTCTCTCTATCTATTTTGTTTAAATCTGACCCCTTTCTATGATGACATACTGAAGTAGGCTCTGGAGGGTGCACATGCCTCAAAAACATTATGGCAGGAGGTGTGTGTAGCAGTCTTATACAAGCCACCTGTAGAGGGAGCTTTAGATTGTAGTAGCTTTAACCACAATGGTAAAGATCTATGGTAAACTAAGTTTGTGCTATATAGCTAGAATTACTGTTAAATAAAGACTGAACACAAAGTAAGAGCGCATGATCTATCTTTGTATAAGAGCAGTTACAGCAGAAAGTGCTTCCTGCTGTAATATTAACTAATCATCATATGGATGAAGAAAAAATATTTTAAGAGATTTTTGTGAGTAAGTTTAATGAATTTGTGTTTATTTCTTATGTTTGTAGGTCAACTGGCAGAGAATACGCACTGAAAATAATTAACAAGAGCAAATGCAGAGGCAAAGTAAGTATATATATATATATATATATATATATATATGTAATATATGTTTAAACAGTGATAATAAAGAAAAAAAAAACAAATACATCAACTAAGCATTGTTATTGTACATTTGGTTAGAAATAGTATTACAAAAATGTTTGTATCCAATGGCAATTTAAAGGGACATAAAACCCCCAAAAATCAGATAGAACTAATTTTAAACAATTTTCCAATTTACTTAATTCATCAAATGTATTTAATTCTCTTGATATCCTTTATTGAAGGAGCAGCAACACACTACTGGGAGCTTACTGAGCACATTAGGTGAGCCAATGATAATAGGCATTTATGTGCAGCCAGCAATAGTGCATCGCTGCTCCTGAGCATAGCTGGGTATTCATTTCAACAAAGGATATCATGAGAACAAAGCAAATGAAATAATAGAAGTAAAATGAAAAGTTGTTTAAGATTGCATACTCTATCTGAATCATGAAATACATTTTTTGGGGTTTCATGTTCCTATAAGGTAAATATTAAATAAGGTAAAAATTGTATAACTTAGTATTTAATGAAATAAAAACTCTATTATCTTTTTACAGTCTATTATATAAATATTTTTCCTAATTGAACAATATTGAAGTTAGAGTACGGAAAATACAGGCAAAATTTGCCCCCCTCCTATGCCAACCTCTTCATGGGTTGGTGGGAGCTGTCCCAGGTCTATGCAGATGAAAACCCCTTCAGAGATCACATCTCATTTTACAGGAGGTTCATAGATGACCTCCTGTTTATATGGAGGGGTGACCAGACCATAGCAGAACAATTTCTAATGTATCTGAATAAAAATGACAATAATAACGACATTAGCATGAACTTTATCTTTAATTGGAATGAAACAGAGACCCCTTTCTTGGATCTCCTCCTCACCTCCAATGCATTTTCTCAACAGATAGATACTAGTTTGTATCAAAAAACAATTTGCACGCACAAAGTTGTAATCCCAGACATGTTTTTAAGGGGATAGTAAAGGGGCAATGCTTGTGCAAAAAACGCAAATGCACAAACGAAGATGTGTTTTCAGATGAGGGGGAGGACCTTAAGAGAAAGTTTCTATCATTTCAGGTGGAATGCCATTGAAGTAGTTGATGTACCACGTAGAGGTGGGAGTAGACAATTAATCCTAGAAAGGCAAGAAATTTATTATCAACAAACTCAAAACTTTGGTACCTGAAGGGTTCAATTCCCAATTTGACATAATTAATTTTTGGAAATAGTGGTCCTAGCAAGTACCCAATATGGGGCATGATGTTTAGGAAGTATGAATTTGCTTATTGTTTTCTATTTGATTGTAGAATGAGGTAACATGTGTTTCCATTTATGCTTGCATGTAAATTTCGTAAACATTGCTATCTATATATTTTTTGCCTATTTACCATCTAAAATTATCCTGAAGATAAAATAACATAAGTATCCAAGATTGTTATGACATTGTTATATTGTTCAGCTGGATTTGAGCCTACGTATGTACAGATCTCATCATATGGTAGCCTAAAACCACAATATGTAGCGTTAAATGCACCATTATATGTGAATGTTTAAATACCTTGCCTTCATTTGCTAAAAGTACATGGGATTGAAATAATATGTTTGTCTCATGTAGGCCATTTCTAACATCACCTTGTATGTTTATCTTTTTGCCTTAATTTTATTACAACTTCAAGTGAGCAATATGGTATTGTTGTTAACTTTAACACCTATAATGTAATCATGTTTGGTTTCAGCATAGCAAGAGTTAATTGTTAGTAAGACTTTTTTTAATTGAATAATAGGGCAAACACATGCCTTCTTTTTTAAAGGTATAGGATCTATGACTATGGCTAGGATAGCTGAAATAAGATATGATCATGTTTTTACCACTCACCTTCTGTCAATTATTTTACTATGCATCAAATAAATTGAACTTTTTAATCTTTTGGATGTATTGTCCATCTCGTTACTTCTTTTCTTAAATACGGAAAATGTAACTGGACAATGCAGAAGACAAATTACCTTAAAATATAGATAGAATTTCTTATTCATATATTTTATTAAATATTAATCACTTTATCTCAAACTTTTAGGCTATTAACAAAGGTCAATTGTGTTAAGCACCTTTGATCTCCCACTGACTACTTTATTTAAATGAACTCTGACTCCCCTCTCCAAAATATATCATTTTGTAATACTGTGATTTATAAAACATGATTTTAGTTTTAGTAACTTTGAACACTTTTTAATGTTTAAACTTTTTTTTTTCTGCTGAACAAATGGAGCTGTCTGTTGTTTATAAAGTCTAAATTTATTTTGTCAAATAAGTACTTTACTAATGTTAGTGGCAAAAAAGTTATCTACCTGGGTAAACTGCTTCATCTATATCATGTGAACCATATGAACCTTAAAGGGACATGAAACCCAATATTTTTCTTTCATGGTTCAGATAGATTATAAAAAAAAATAAACAACTTTCCAATTTATTTCTCTTATCGATTTTGCTTCATTCTCTTGGTATCTTTTATTGAAGAAGAAACAATGTACTCCTGGGAACAAGCTGAAAACATTTGTAAGCCAATGAAAATGGTTATGCAAGTTCAGCCACCAATGAGCAGCTAGCGGCAAGGTCCCCTGAGCCTATCTAGATATGATTTTCAACATAGGGTACCAAGCGAATGAGGCAAATTAGATAGAAGTAAATTTGAAAGTTGTTTTAAATTGTATGTTCTATCATGTCCCTATATGAACGATAACATCTCAGTAGCATATATAATGGTTGATAATAGAATGCGTAAAGTTTACCTAAATGATTTACATTAAAATGTATATTTGTCTTAAAGGAACATGTGACTGTAAAATGTGTTTCCCCTTAAAGGGACATTGTACTTTAAAATATATATCCCTATAATGTCTTTCCAATGTATGGGAAATTGCTCTTTTAGGTCTAATTTTTATATGAAATAGCTGTTTTACATTTTATATTGAAAGGACAACCAATTTAAATAGAATGACCTTGCAGGCAGAGCAGATCTCATTATTTTACCTCAGTGTATATAATGTTTATATTTTTAATAGAGAATATAGCAGTATTCATATTTTCAGTATTGGTGGACTGGTAAACAGGCAAATAAAGGTAAATGAATGTTTTATAAACAATTTAATACACTTCACCAGGTAAATGGAACTGTGGGATTACATTAAATGGGAGATACATTTACAGTAAAATGTCCCTTAAATGCATTCTCAATTACTTGTTATACTAGTGGCAGAGTATTAAATGCATGGGAATTGTACTTTTGGTTTTATTTTTGCATTTGAAATAGCTGATTTTGTTCATTGAAACCACAACCCATTGTTGTCAAGCATTTACCTATACAAATGGCCTGAGCCTGCAAGAAGAGAAGACCTCCTTATCTCTCTGTATGCACAAAGGCCAATACTGAGGGACGGACATTGTCATTATGGTGGTGGTTTTAATGAGCAAAGCCTGGTATTTCAGTTGAGTTAAGGGTTCAGATGATTATACATTTAAAGGGACATAAAACCCCACATTTTTCTTTCATGATTCAATTTTAAACAAATTTCTAATTTACTTTCATTAATCAAAATGACTTTGTTCTCTTGGTTCTCTTGTTCTTGTTCTCTTGGTGTCTTTTGTTGAAAAAGCAAGGAATTTATCTCAGGAGCGTACAGGAGCATTATATGGCAGCAGATTTGCAAGATTGTTATCCATTTGCAACAGCACTAGATGGCAGCACTATTTCCTGCCATGCAGTGCTTCAGACATCTTCCTATGTATCTCTACAACAAAGAATAAATTCAAGAAGGGAAAGTTCTGGATTTCATATCCCTTTAATACAATGCTGCTGGTATAAGTAATTGGGAACATTAAGATCAAAGCGATTTACAGTAAAGCTTCTCTTTAACGTATTGGTAGACATGTGCACACTACTGAGCATACCTACCTGTTTTTCTACAGGATACCAAAAGAACAAAATCAATTTGGTAATAGAATTATTGGTGTAGTGTTATACATTGTGAAAACACTACTGCCATCTAGTGATCAAAAATATTATTGCAAAACTGCTGCCGTATAGATATGTGCACACTAGTACCTAGGTATTCTCTTCAAGAAAGACCATTGGAATCAAGTAAATTTCATAATACAAGTAAATAAGATATTTTTTTCTTTCTGAATCATGAAAAAAAACTTTGAGTTTCAAGTTAAAGTAAAATTAAACTATCACGATCCAGTATACAATTAAAAAAACATATTTTCAATATACTTGACATCAAATTTACATCTTTCTCTATCCTTTGTTAAAACTTAGCTGCTTTCCATGAGAGCATACCTAGGTAGGATCAGGGGCGTGCATGTGTTTTGAGCAATGTTTGGCAGCATTGTTTGCAACTTTATTCTGAAAATATGAGATCGATCCCAAGCCTGTTGAAAAGTTTATCAAATTATTTTTCTACAATCATCCCTGTATACTTGGAAAGTCAATAATGTATGTCATTTTAAAACACTTTTAAATTCACTTCTATTTTTGTACTTTATTCTCTTGGTATCTGTTGTTGAAAGAGAATATGTACTGTACATATCCTACACTAGTGGGTGCTGGCTGGTGATTGGTGCCTGTACATATTTGTCTATTGTGATTGGCCAACTAGATATGTTCAGCAAGCTCTCAGTAGTGCATTGCTGCTCTTTCAGCAAATTATACCAAGAGAATGAAACAAATTTGATAATAGAATTAAATTGGAAAGTTGTTTAAAATGACTTGCTCTATCTAAATCACAAAAGAAAAATGGTGTGTTTCATGTCCCTTTAATGTGTTTATGTTCTAGTCTTTTCTGATAATTGAGGAATTGATAATAATCAGAATCTTTCATCACTTTCCTCTTAGGAACACATGATTCAGAATGAGGTTTCTATACTGAGGAGGGTGAAACATCCGAATATTGTTCTATTGATTGAAGAGATGGACACACCAAGTGAACTGTACCTTGTGATGGAGCTTGTTAAGGTGAGTGCATTAACCATAAGTAATGCAAGATTTGTGGGAAAAAATAAAGGAATTTTGTTTTACAGAATTAAAATCCAAATACAAATAAAATTTGTGTTATAAAGTTTTGCAAATTAGCAAATATATTTCAAGAAATTGGAAAAAATATGCTGTGAAATTCCAATAGCCAGTATCAGTTTTAGAAAACTTGAAAATTATTATTGTTTAAAAAGATAAATAATCCCTTTGTTATTCATTCCTCAATTTTTCATAACCAACATTGTTATATTAATAGACGTTTTACCTCTGTGATTACCTTGTATCTAAGCCTCTGCAGACTGGCCCCTTATCTCTGTGCTTTTTTACAAACATGCATTTTATCCAGTTAGTTCTTGTTCATTCATAGCTTAATGGGAGTGAGCACAATGTTATCTATATGGCACACACAGGAACTAGTACTGTCTGGCTGTAAAAAAAAGCTAATAAAATGTACTGAGATAAGAGGCAGCCTGCAAGGGCATAGAAACAGGCAGACATTTAGAGGTTATAAAGTATATTAATATAACAATGTTGGTTTTGCAAAGTTGGGGAATGGGTAGTAAATGTGTTATCTACTTTTTTAAACAATAAAAAATCAGGTAGCCTGTCCCTTTAAGTGTTAGGGACAGACACCTACCTGTTAGGGCTCTATGCAGGGGCCAAGAGGTTGAGGACTAAATCAAGGAGGTGTCTGTTGGGTGGAGGCATGAGTGTTCCATAGGCACAATTTGGAGGTCTGTGTGTGGGCATGGTTAGGTGGTTTAAGATGCAGCTTAATGATTCATGGAGGTGTCTAGGCATGAATGAACAGCGACAGGGCAAGGCAAATTTTAACTCTCCTCCTCAACCCCACCATACTAACAGGGAAGGAAAGCAAAAGATTGTGGTGGTTTTGCATCCCTGTTTACCCCATAAAACCGCGACTTTTTTTTTTTTTTACCTGAATACTGATAAATACACAGTGTTGAATAAAGTGTATTATGCAACAAGGTTACTACAAACAACCCATTAAAAGGAATTAGTAGACCCATCTTCCCAAGAGACCCAAAGCAATGTACAAATAATCTATTATGATTGGTCCCTCTGTAAAAAATAATTGTAACACATAGACCTTTCAGTATATCTGTGAGACATGTTCTTGTCCACCATTAGACTTGTTGGTGTTGTTCTTATCAACCAGTGAGTTAAGTCTTTAGGAATGAGTCATCCAAAAAATTGACTTCCTGTTAGTTTCAAAATCAATTTAAACAGCTTTAACTTAAGTGTTTGTCCTGCAAAAAAAGTTAAAATAGTTTAAAGGGACACTAAAGTCAAAACTAAACTGTCATGATTCGGACAGAGCATGCAGTTTTAAGATAATTTCCACTTTACTTCCAGTATCAAATTGTGGTCAGTTTTTGATATTTATATTTCTCAAGCTGTTTTTTGCAGTGCTTCCTTTTCACACAGGAATTATTTGTGCCATCTGGTGGACAAAGGGAGAAATATTTTCTCAGAAATGTCTCCTTGAACTGAAATCTGCCATATGAATTCTGAGTAATAAGACCAATAATTTTATACATGAACAACTAGTAAAAAGAATGTTATTACTGTATCTCATGTCCTTTGTAAATAATATATTTTTTTGTTAATCATCTAGTTCATATTAGATATGTCTTACTGTGTTTATTCAAAATGCTGATTTTCTTCAAAGGGCCTCATTTTAAGATCAACTTTCTTTTCATTTTTCATCCTCAATAAAACAAATCTCCCACTTTTGCCATAAGTCTTTGTGTCCACTGTTTTTTTAAATAATTGTACAATCATCAAGACATTGGGAAACAGTAACTGCATGGCAACAAATTTTATAGTCAGACTTCTTTTCCTTTGCCATGTTTGGAATCAGTACATCAATAAAGTACCTAAAAGCCTCCCGGTATAAAAATACACTGTAATGCTTTAATACAAGACAAAAACGTATGCATTGCATGTGGAATATAATTTTAAAGTGTAGCGTAAATATGTGAAACACGAAATTTACAGGGGCTGCTTTGATAGGAGCATCAGTAAATGTATGGAATGGCTATACTAAGGTGTGTATGTATATATATATATGCGTCAAAAAATCACTATGGTTTACTAATCAGGAGTGAAAAGCTACTAGCCCAGAGGGAAAAAGTTATTAGTCCACTCAATGTTAAAGATAGGAAAAAGTCAAATTTGAAGTCGTCCGCTGCAATTTCTAAGTCTTCCTGGACCACTGGAAATTTCAAGCCATATATATATATATATATATATATATATATATACACAAATCCATTGAGGTATAACACTTCTGGTAACCTGTTCACAGACTGTTACATCTCCATTGCCCAATGTGCACTTCAATGTAAATGTATAGTCCCAAAGATTAGAAGGCACTCACTGGGTCTTGATAAATCCGTTTAATTTAAAGTGATGTTTTGGAGTTACCCCTCTCCTCAGACAAGCACAGGCTTGTCTGAGGATGAGGGTAACCCTGAAATGTCACTTTAAATAAAACAAATTTATCAAGACCCAGTATGTGCCTTCTAATCTTTTGGACTATATATAAATATATATATATATATATATATATATATATATATATATATACACATATATATATATATATATATATATATATATATATATATATATACACCACACACACACACACACACATATATATATAAATCCAGTGAGGTATAGCAATCCTGGTAACCTGTTCACAGACCGTTACATCTCCATTGCCCAGGGTGTACTTCAATGTAAATGTATAATCCCAATGATTAGGAGGCACTCACTCGGTCTTGATAAATCTGTTTTATTTAAAGTGACATTTTGGGGTTACCCCCGTCCTCAGACAAGCACAAGCTTGTCTGAGGACAGGGGTAACCTCGAAACATCACTTTGAATAAAACGGATTTATCAAGCCCCAGTAAATGCCTTCTAATCTTTGGGAATATATATACACACACACACCACACACACACACACATATATATATATATATATATATATATACACGGTGAAGGAAGGCACTCACTGGTCTTTTCTTCAAAAAAAACTTTAATAAGCGTGACGTTTCGGGGACACACTCCCCTTCCTCAGACAAAGAATAAACTGCAAGTGACTGGACATATAAAGCCAGCCCAGGTATGTGGTGTTTGTGCTACGATCACATTAACAATGGCATATCGGGTGTGTTCTTCCTTAAGTAAATAAGTTAGTTATGGTTGCGCTACAATGTACTTAACACTACTTCGATTGGTATATGAGCCTCAGGCTGTATGTGTATCCGCATTGTCTTATCTTGTTTTTGTTATAAAAGGCAGCATGAATACTCTGCCTACACTATACACTACAGCATTGTTTTATCTTCTTTGAAGTGACAGTCATATATGGTCTTGTAACTCTGCCCATAGTATTTATTATATTATTTTTTAGTACTATTTGATAGGGATATTCTTGAGATTAGGTCGTTTAATCAGAGTTTATATTCAGGTTATCCAGGGGGCTGACAATGCGCACATAATCTTTATTATATACACTATGATATAGTCACTATTACACTTGTACATAGATACAACACATGTGCTAGGGGGGACACAGGTATTTATTTCACTTATTTTGTGAGTAGGAGAATCTATGCTCTATTCTCCTTATATTTCTAACATATCAGCATGATACGTTTATTATTACACCTGATTGTCTTGTTCACTTCATATGGTTATATGCATATGCTGCTCTTTAATATAAGTTTGTCCACATGTGTTCTTTGATGTTTTTGCTAAATTTATGTTTAATATGATTTTTAATATGTTTTATTGTGGATATCATATAGTTTTTTTAACAGCAGTAGTTGCAATTAATTTGCATGAGTAACACTGATCACATGATTAGAATGTTGTTGAGGATCACCATGGTAACTGTTTTGGCGCAATTTTCACTGGGAGGAGTTTATTTGGCTTTATATGTCCAGTCACTTGCAGTTTATTCTTTGTCTGAGGAAAGGGAGTGTGTCCCCGAAACGTCACGCTTATTAAAGTTTTTTTTGAAGAAAAGACCAGTGAGTACCTTCCTTCATCGTGTATATTTACCTGCTGGCACCCTGGCATCAGGATTTTGAAAGTGAGAGTGCTCTCTATCTATCTATCTATCTATCTATCTATCTATATATATATATATATATATATATATATATATAAAACAATTTTCTGCGAAGCACTCCTGGATTATAGGTTAACCACTGAGTATCACTATTCCATCCCTGTACATTGATGAGTGCCAGTTCCCTGGTAGCTCCCTACTTCAGCTTAGTCCCCCTCAAGAGTGCTAGTTTGAGCGACAAGGTGGAAAAACAAATTTAACACAGTCTGCAGCAGCTTGGATGCTAGATTATTACAATTGTTGTTATTATTAGCATTTTTTTCTAAAACACAACATGATGACATGACAAAAGTTTCAGGAAACAAAACAATGAGGATGACGTAGAAGACCCTGCACATGAGTTGTCATGTGAGATTAAATGCTAAAGAAATTACATGGGTAAATGAATAATAAAGTGAGAGAGATCAAAAAAATAGGTTAGTGTAGTTTCTACATGGCAGAAAACAGAAGTGTTTTAGTGAATGCTTGAAGTTTTGAAAGCTTGAGACAAATCAAGTCGGACAAAGCAGATAATTCTGCAGAATAGGTGCTGTACATATAAATGTAAGTATCTAATAAGAGATGATGAAAGATGCAGGTCTTGGGCAGAGCAAAAGGGGGCAGGTAGGAAATAGGAAGGAGATTTGCAGACAAGGGTAGATATTCTTTAGGGTACAGTATTACATTTGATATGCCAAGATTTTGTATTTTATTCTTGATGCTCAGGATTTGCTGAGAGCTGCAGCAGATGAGGAGCAGTGTATGATGAAGATAAGTCTAGAAGAGACGATTATGATGGAGGAGACATTAAATAACTTAGTAGAACAGAGATCATGGAGCTGCAGTAGAGAGATGTGATTAGAGTATTAGTTATTTTTTGTATGAGGAAGTGCTGAATTGTATAGATATGTATATGGTGGATGGGGTAAAAATTGGCCATGGCCAATGACTGAAGGAGAGGAGCAGATGGAAGTTGTTAGTCAAATGTAACCTCCAAGGCAGCTGAGATGAAGTGATGACAGTGTTATTAATGGTTATTGGGAACTAAAGTGTAAGGATAGTAGATGTAGGAGGTTTAGAGATTTAGATAATGAAAAAACATTCAGGATGAGATATTCAGTAGCCATCTAGTGGGGCAAAGGAGCAAGATGGAATATAAGCTTGTTGAATTTGTGTGGTCGGCAAAGAAGTGGTACTGAGGCCTATAGGACGTTATTAAAGGAACAAAAAATTGTACTCATCCCACAGTTCCTAGAAAGACCAAAAAGCAAATTCTGCCAATCAACTGCTGGAAATGAAATAGCTGGTTTACACAATTTACTTCATTTTGAATACTTAGGATTTAGAATTTGCTTTGTTGACTCTCTAGGTAGTGTTGGGCAAGCACAATTGTTTTCACTAAACAAGATGTGTTTAATGTCCCTTTATAGAGCCGAGGGATGATGTGTAGATTGAAAAGAGAAGAGGACCAAGAACTAAGTATTGTGACAACTTGTCAGAGACTGGTAAAGGGGCAGAGGTTGTGCCAGAGAAGGAAACACTGAAGGTATGGTTAGAGAGATAGGAAAAGAACCACAAAAGGGCTGTGTCACAAATGCCAAATTAGAGCATTAGAGTCATCATTATCAAAGGCTGCAGACAGATCTAGAAGGCCTTTTTTCCTGTCTGTAACCAGGTCATTTGTCAATCTCTGTTGAGTTTTGGAACTAAAGTCTAGATTCTAGATGGATGTTTTGAGACATGATGGAGTAAAGAAAGGGTGGATCAGGGTTTCTTAAGAATAGTTGTGACTAGTGTATGTTTAAGCTATGAGGGAAATGTAACAATTTAAATGGAGAGACTGAATAGTTTGAGTAGATGAAAAGAAAGTTAGCAGATGTAGCATGACTATGATCATGGGGACAGGTAATAAGATAATGATATGAGGGCATCGTATGTAACAAATGCAAAGGAGCTGAGTTTGTGGTTAGGCAGCTCTTGGTTATGTGTGATCACTCTTAAGGAGGGGAATCGTTGGTTTTATGGGTTGTTATTTCATGTCAAGTGGGTGGAAAAAGTATTGTACTTATAGAACTGTGGTAATATGAGGGCAGTATAAACATTTGGAGCTAGGGAACTGAGTAGCCCTGTGATATTTTCACAAGGTAATTTGAATATTCCTTTTAGAATACAATTGGTTATCTTCCCATTATGCTGTTATCTTTAATAATTTGTTTTGATAAATACATTGTTTTTCTCTTGGCCCAGGGAGGAGATCTCTTTGATGCAATTACCTCGACTAACAAATACACGGAGAGAGATGCTAATGGAATGCTTTATAATCTAATGAGTGCTATCAAATATCTGCACAGTTTAAACATTGTACACAGGGACATCAAGCCTGAAAACTTACTGGTAAGACTGCTATTGTATAATTTTCCGATATTAATTGAACCGTTACTTATTATATTTACTGTAATTATTATCAATTCGGTTTTAAAGGAACTGTAAAGTCAAAATTAAACGTTCATGATTCAGGTAGAGCATGTGATATAAAAATATTCCAATTTACTTCTATTATCAAATGTGCTTTGTTCTTTTGATATCCTTTATTGAAGAGTAAAGCTTGGTAGGCAGACAGGAGCTCAGGAATGTGCATGTGTCTTTAGCAGTCTATAGCATCATTGTTTGTACCTATGTATAACACTGCTTTAAACAATGTTGCAAACACTGCTACTAGATAGCTTGACACACATGCATGTTCCTGAGCTCCTATCAGCCTACCTGATAACAGAAGTAAAGTGAAATGTTGTTTAAAATGTCAAGTTCTATCCAATCTATTAAAGTGTAATTTTGACTTCACTGTCCCTTTAACAAAGTGCACAAAAATAGATAATAAAATATACCACATGGGCAATAAGGTGGTAAAAAATGTCAAAAGAAACAATTACAATGAAGACAAATTGCAATATCTATTTATAGTTTATGTTGGCACCCTATTTTATAACTCAAAAGCAGGTATTGTACAAGATAGAAATTATCCTGTGATACCTAGAGGGTTTTGTGATCCTTCAGTTTAAAGAAAATAAAACTTTATAATGAGTTCTTAAAGGGACACTGAACCCAATTTTTTCTTTTGTGATTCATATAGAGCAAGCAATTTTAAGCAACTTTCTAATTTACTCCTATTATCAATTTTTCTTCGTTCTCTTGCTTTCTTTATTTGAAAAAGAAGACATCTAAGCTAAGGAGCCAGCCAATTTGTGGTTCAGATCATGGACAGCACTTGTTTATTGGTGCTGTTCAATCAGCAAGGACAACCCAGGTTGTTCACCAAAAATGGGCCGGCATCTAACTTAAATTCTTGCTTTTCAAATAAAGATACCAAGAGAATAAAGAAAATTTGACAGTAGGAGTAAATTAGAAAGATGCTTAAAATTGCATGCTCTATCTGAATCATGAAAGAAAAAAATTGGATACAGTGTCCCTTTAAGCAAATTAGTATATTTTAGTAGAGGGAGTGGCACACTTTGTTCACTATTTTCATCTTGTTTGTAATTGGAATTTTCACCTATTGCACATGATGTCTAAAGAGTAGTGTGAACACTAATTTAAAAGAGGAGCCTCTCCTTTAAAACGAAAACAAAAAAAGTTATGCAAGTCTAGTCTGTAAGAGAGCTACATCACTTATTTCTAAATCCTGTATTTGATACTAAATACCCAGTAACTGCAAGTTCCATATGAGCTATTTTTCTAATTAGATATTATTGCCACATCAAAGGATCAAATAGAGTGAAAGAGTTAACAGACCAGAAGTATTTGAGAACTGAAGAGAAATTGTCAAATAAAATACCAACTAATTATCCAAAAATATCTTATTTAAAAACAAACAAAAAAATAAGAGGCAAATAAATAGCATCTATAAAACACAGATAATCAAGTGCTGTAAAAGATAAAATATAACAGCTCAAGGAGAAATGTGCTATCATAGGAAAATGTGAACATTGCTTTGTGCAAAAATAAGAAGAAAAATAAAGAAAATAAACCTATAGGAACAGATTTTCATGGCAGATAAAAAAAGGCCCATCAAGTCTACCCACAATTCCATCTGAAGTGTTAGTTCAATGAATTGTTAGGATAACCTTATGTATATCCCCTCAGGTCTCCTTACCACCTCAACTGGAAGTTTGTTCCATTAATTTACAGCCCCTTCTGGGAAGAGCTACAAATTATTCCTGAACCCATCACCCTCCTATATGAAATTGTGACCCTTTGTTCTGGTGTAAAAATATTTAATCCACAGCCTTATAAAATCCCTTACAAAACATATTTAACTGCAAGACTGAATTGCAGTGAACTGATAATAAGTGCATACCCTGGATTAATATAAATGTGCTACAATACAACATATGAGTTTACTAGGCATCTGATTATTCATCCAACATCAATCCAAGACCCTCTCTTAAACTGAATTTTCTTTTTTTTTTCAATATGTGTAATAAAAATGAATAAAACAAACATATTTTTGCAGTAAAGAAGAAGTGGTAGACAAATTACATTCCACTTCACAATTAATGTGGAGATCACTTTCGACAAGTTCATGTGCCTGTCCATGAATAGAATATCTTTATTGACTAAACTGTATATGGATAATGTAGTAATAAAGCTGCCCCTTTATTCAAATAAATACTCAATTAAAAAATCTGACCTGTTGTTTTTGAATATTGTTTTAGTGGGGCACAGTAAATTGTTACTATGCTAATGATTACCAGAGCTAGTTTAATACTAGGTCTAAGAATACAACTATATCATTCATTAGACTTTGAGATTTATAGTGTCCTCTTCCTTTTAAAATGTTAAGAAGAGGTATATAGCAGGGCTGTAGCAGTCACATGTCAGTATTCATTAATATTGGTAGGTGGAATGTGAACAGTAATCTCCAGAGAACCAAGCTTACCCACTAGTTCTTAAGCAATCTATTCCCAAGTCTTAGACGTTGACAGCCATTGCCTGCAGCAAGTTTTAATGGTCTAAAAAAAATCTTAGCCAAAAAATCATACAATGTGAATTTACTTAAGTTGTTTAAGTTTTACCAACAAACACTCAGTAGAGACTGAGCTGTCCAGTGAAAGATTGTTATTGGTAAGTTATTATGGTTTATGAAATAGATGTGCATTATGACTGTATTAAAACTAAGAGTGAATGTGTGACCTTTATAAATTATAGATAGATTACCAGTAAGCAAAAAAGTAATCACCAAAATGAGATTGGTATATAGTCTACTAACTGACTCATTTCTGGTAGTCAGTTTTAAAAGGGATGTATTAAAGCAAATATTACATGTTCATTAAAGCATGTAATATTTGCATTTCTAATTCCAGCCTGCAATGGGCTAGATTACGAGTGGAGCGCAAATGTTTGTGCCTTAATGATAAGGGGTTTATCGTGAGGGTTTGCGCTCATCAGGCTTACCGCTTGTTTTACGAGTTGAAAGTAAATGCGATCGCTTGAGCGCAATCGTGATTTATGCTAGAATGATTACCGTGACATTAGAGCTCTGGTTAACTGTTTGGCGAAACATAAAAGTTGCACAAAACAAATCAAAAATAAATTACAAAGTACTCTAACACTCATAATTACACCATCTAATTAAAATTATTAAAAATATATATATATTGCACACAAAAGTTATAAACGCTCAGAGAAACAAGGTCTCAGGTGTTAGAAAACAAAAAGACAGGCAAAGGGCTTTAATATAGACATACATACAGTCATGGCCAAAAATATTGGCACCCCTGCATTTCTGTCAGATAATGCACCACTTGGTAGGACACAAAAAAGTAGAGAGAAAAAAGCCAAATCTGACACATTCCACGGAAAAGTCCAAAAATGGACTGGACAAAATTATTTGCAACCGTAATTTAATATTTGGTAGCACATCCCTTGGAAAAAATAACTGAAATCAATCGCTTCCTGTAACCATCAATGAGTTTCTTACACCTCTCTACTGGAATTTTTGACCAGTCTTCTTTCACCAACTGCTCCAGGTCTGTCAGATTGGAAGGGTTCCTTTTCCCAACTGCAGTTTTGCAATCTCTCCACAGGTGATCTATGGGGTTGAGATCTGGACTCATTGCTGGCCAGTTCAGTACTCTCCAACCCTCTGTCTTAAACCATTTCTGGGTGCTTTTTGACGTGTGCTTTGGGTCATTGTCCTGCTGTAAGACCCATGACCTCTGACGGAGACCCAACTTTCTGACACTAGACCCTACATTGCACCACAGAATTCTTTGGTAGTCTTCAGATTTCATAATGCCATGCACACAGTCAAGACATCCAGTACCTGAGGCAGCAAAACAACCCCAAAACATCAGTGAACCTCCACCATGTTTGACTGTAGGGACTTTTCTTTAAAAGCATAATTTCTTTTTTTGAAAACAGTAAAATGATGGGCTTAACCAAAAATCTTTAATTTTGTTTCGCCTGTCCACAGCACATTCTCCCAAAAGGATTTTGGCTTCCTCAGGTAAGTTTTGGCAAACTCCAATCTGGCTTTTTTATGCTTCTGTGTCAGCAGTGGGGTCCTCCTGGGTCTCCTACCATAGCGCAAGCTGACACATTTGTACCCTGTGACTGAAGGTCAGATTGAATTTGTCTGGAAGTTGATCAAGGGTCTTCATCCACCATTCAAGCAATCCTTTGTTACAATCTTTGATCATTTTTTTTTTTCTTTCATCCACGTCCAGGGAGATTAGCTACAGTGCCATGGGCTGTAAACTTCTTGACAATGTTCCACACAGTGGACAAAGGAACATTAAGATCTCTGGAGATGGACTTGTAACCTTGAAATTGTCCATGCTTTTCCACAATTTTTGTTCTCAAATCCTCAGACAATTATTTGCTGCTATTTCTCTTCTCCATGCTCAGTATGGCACACAGAGACACACAACAGAAAGGTTGAGTACATTTTTCACCATTTTAATTGGTTGCCGGTGTGATTTCTATATTGTCAGCACCTGTTAATTGATACAGGTGAGTTTAATTACAAATTACAGGAGCATCACAAACTTGGAATGCAATACTTTTGTCCAGTCCATTTTTGGAGTTTTGCATGGAATATGTCAGATTTGGCTTTGTTTTCTCCACTTTTTTGTGTCATACCAATACAAACAAAAAAATAAACATGAGAATGCCTAAACATTTGTAATTGCAACAATTTTCTAGGCAAAGTGGTGCATTATTTGACAGAAATGCAGGGGTGCCAATTTTTTTGGCCATGACTCTACATATACATGTCTAAAAATGGATATGTATTTATTTATTTATATATATATATATATATATATATATATATATTTATATATATAATAGTCCCTTGAGAACTCTGCACTCACTTATTCATCCAGCAGCAGCCTGGGGTGCATCCGATAATAATACAGTATCCAGAGTAAAGAGCACTCACCAGGTCTTAACATATATAACAATAATACTTTATTGTGCCATACGGTGATGTTTCGGGTTAAAATCCCTGAAACGTCACCGTATGGCACAAAAAAGTATTATTGTTATATATGTTAAGACCTGGTAAGTGCTCTTTACTCTTGATACTATATATATATATATATATATATATATATATATATATATACTCTATATATATATTTATATATGTGTGTGTGTGTGCATCTATATATATGTACATATGTATTTATGTATTTATATGTGCATATATGTATTTACAGACATATATATATAGTGTACACATATAAACACATATATACATATGTATATATATATATATATATATATATATATGCAACACACCTCCAGTGAAGTCTCAGGATTTTGTCAAAGTAAATTTAATTGACCATCTTCAAAACAGCAAAAAATATACTATATTACATTCCATCATGTGTACCACGGAATTTGTAATTTACATGCTGTTTTGCCCATGTGGGAAAAATTATGTTGGAAAGACGCAGGGGACACTACGAGAGCGTATGGCAAACCATAGATTGGCCATGCCCTTGACAAGGGATGCTCCAACCATCCTGTAGCTCCCCACTTGCTAGAAGCCAAACATCTGGTGGCGGCAGTAAGAGTAATCCTGATCAACCACATCCCCAAGCCACCCAGAGGGGGTGATAGAAACAAGTTGTTACTCTACGGGAGGCCGAATGGATTTTGAGGCTGGACACTATTGTTCCAAAGGGACTAAACTCTATGCCTGATCTGGGCATTTTGTTGTGATCTTAACTGGGTGTTGATGGGTAATAGGGTAGCAGGAATTGCATCCATATAAAGGAGTGTTGCAGATGTTCGGCATCTTTAGATGCGGGACATGTGCATGTTCACTTCTGATCTGGGTGCCGCTTTGGACCCTATTGATTCAGATGTGGTACCCCAGCAGTCTGATTAATTATATTTCCAGCCATAATCCCTAATTATTATCTTTTTAATCTTGCAAATATCACCTGGTATACTAGTGAATACATTGATAAGGTTATGAATCTCTCACACATAGATCACGGACCAATAGAGAGTCCCTTTAATACATCATACTGGCTGGCCCAAAACCAGTTGTTCACTTATTGCCCCTTTTTCACTGTATTAATGCCCTTTTTCAATCCAGCTAGCTATTCAATTTAGAGTATGTGTTCAAATAATGTGGTAACATTCTCTGCATTGTACATGGTTATGTGCAGTATTGACAGGATCACTGGTCTATTCACAGTCAGTGTTTCAGTTTATATTTCCTCAATTTCTTATCTTTCTTTACTCTTTATTTTTTATCTTATTATTTTTTTATCTTATTATTATTTTTGCAGTAGATTACACACTGTTACTAAGTCAGTACATATATATTTTGCAGCTACTTGACTCACAAACATGCAGTGCATTTAAACAACTGACAAACTAGTTATAAACTTCGAGTTCTAACCTTCTTGACTGCATATCACTATCTATGTAATTTATAGTTAAGAGTTCCTGCACAACGATATTTAGTGTGCACACATAGCCCCACTGCCGGTTGTAACGATATTGCCTCACTTCCAGTTGTTAAATACACAATTGGGTATGTATATTATACCCCACCTATGTTAGGCAATCAAAGAGTGTGACACTGTTATTATTATTTTTTGTTTCCTATACATGCCCCACTTCCTGTGTATGTTCCAGTAACTTGAGGCCATGCTGTACTAGGTTGCTAGTCCCACTTCTGGTTTTACACTATGACATCATTTCCGGTGTACTGAATCGTTATCGGTCAGTTTTAAGTTACAATTGTTAAGGTATTAAGGAACCCAGTACTGTGTTATAGCTTAATAAATGTATCTTTAAGAGACAAAGTAAGCTTTTATTATTTGTTATATCATTTGTTTTGTATTTATGTTGTAACGCCGGACCGGAAGTGGTCTGACACTCTACTTCTGGTCTGACGATATTGAACTGACAATGTGTGTAATTGTTTGGCGCGTTTTTTCCCCACAGGTTTTGAGGTATTGTGTGATAATATGTGACACTATTTAAGTGTGGTTTGTACACTGTGTTGTTGTTCTGAAGAAGGGGAGAATACATCCCTGAAACGTCAATTAAATTTACTTTGTTTGACAAAATCCTGAGACTTCACTGGTGGTGTGTTGGATATAATATTTGAGTGATAGTACAGGTGGCTGACCCAGGAGGGTGGATTCTGAAATTGAGTTCATATATACAGTATATATATATATATATATATATATATATATATATATATATATATATATATACCGTCCTCTTTACTGTGTTACCCTCCTTGGGGACAGCTGCCTGGGTGCAAAGATACTTCAAATATTCCTTGCAAATAAATGCACTCTCAGGCCTTTTTCAAGTGAACAATCAAAGCTTTCTTTAATGAAACGTTTTCGGGGATGTTTTCCCCTTCATCAGCATGACAAAATGTGACAAAGCAAACAAATTTATACACATTTGTATACACAACAAACAATTCCCACCTGTGTTAGATCAGTGAAAGTGCGGCAAAAACTATCCGTGGAACGCATACCTTGCGTTCCACCATTACTAACCCGGAAGTGTCTACTTCTACTACATCCGGTAGGTTACGTCAAATATTGTACAACTTTTAAGTATGTATTTATTGTTTAAATCATATGTGTCAATGTTTTGCATCAAATTCATATTATTCCTATATACATGTGCTAATTATTCTTTTGCATCTCCTTGATGCTTAAGTAAATAAATAAATGCTTATAGTGCACTATCGGTGTTATCATTTCCTACTTATGTTTGTCACTTATATTACATTGATTATCTCTAAACAGCTCGCTACTTGTACCCCTCTCTTATCATTTTTGTAACGCTGATCGGGTCTCTGTTTTTGGTTTTTTCATTGTGATGAATGTACTTACTACGCTGGTTGTGTAGCGTGTTTTGTTATTCTGGTGGTCATGGTAACATCCTTCTGCCGGAACTATTAGGCGTAGGGATCCTACGTTGTACTATTCTTTAGGGCGCTATGTTGTTATGCATATGTTCCGTTCTTATTATCAGAATAGGTACTGTATTCATACTAATACTATTCTATTAATCTGACCCACATATACAATTCTGGTTACAACTTACATACACCACTTTGCACTATATATGTCATGTATATATTGACACAAATTAAAAATGGAAAAAATAAAAAGTAACAGATAAAATGCTAGTATACATACTAACAATAATGCACTACTATATTGGCTACTATGTACTACTGTAGGATCGGCCTCTGATGATATAAGTATAATTTGACTAAATGTTTGAATAGAATCATGTCCTGTGAGTTTAACTTATAACTCTTATACAGTTTTTATGTTATTTTGCTTCCCCGCTTGTCATAGAACTGATTATTCTCTTTCTTGGTGTACACCATCCACTATCCTTTATATATGATCCTTCAATATAAGGAACAGTTCCTTTTTCTTGCATCTTATTCTGGTGTGGCTCTTCTGGCTCCTTGTTATGTCTTCAGCTCATTTTTATATAGATATAGGAGATAGAATGTATAAGAAGCGCAATATGCCTTCGTGGACCACTTGTATCATGAGTGGTGGGTGGCACCTAGGTGTCTCCCTCCTACTCAGGTTTTTGGTATATGTTGGATAGCTCACCCCCACTGGGGACAAGTTCGACAAACTACCAAAGTGTACTAGGGTTTACCACTGGCCATGCCTCGTAATGTGTCTCCAATCTATATGAGCGCTTTATAATCCGGTGGGGAATTCAGTCCCCCTGGGGTTATAGTGCCAAGTCTGTACATCCACTCTGCTTCACGCCTCAATAGGGTCTTATTCCGGTCTCCCCCTCTATCCAGGGGGGGGATATGATCGATGAGAATGTACCTGATGGTCGATACTTGATGTGATTTGACTGCACAGTGTCTCGCCACCGGTTGGTCCGAATCCCCTTCCTTAAGTACTACTCGGATAGCTCTCCTGTGATTGGCCATCCTTTCTCTGAGTGTTCCACTCGTTTTTCCAACATAGAATTGAGAGCACAGACAATAGAGCAGGTATATCACATGTGTCGTGTTGCAGGATATGGAGTGTTGGATGGTGTACACTTTATTCGTTTGTGGATGGTGAAACGTTTTGGTAGATATCAACCCATTGCATGTGGTACATCCCAAGCACTTGTATGAGCCTTTAATATTTTTATATGTAGCACCTATGTAGCTTTTTTTAGGGTCAGTGCGTACCAAGATGTCTCGTAAATTGGTTCCTCTTCTGAAGGCTATCATAGGTGTCATTCTCTCTGCAAATTTCAGCCTTGTGTCTGATTGTATCAGGGGCCAATGTGTCCTCAATATTTTGCCAGCTTGTGTGGTATTTGGGGCAAAGGTGGTAGCCATTATTAATTTATTTTCTGTTTCAGCTTTTGCTGCTTTATAGATGAGGGTATCTTGTGTAAGTGGTAGGACCTCATTTAAGGTATCCTCCACTATTCTCTTCTTGTAGCCCCTCTGAAGAAATTTGTCCCTCATTTCCTGCAGCTGGGAGACCCCTGCAAAGTGATTCGAATTATTTCTAATTACACGAATCATTTGGGACTTAATGATCCCCCTCAGGAGTGTGGGTGGATGGCAGCTGTTGGCACTCAGTATAGAATTTCTATCTGTAGGCTTGTGATAAAGTGTACTTCCCAATTTCTGTCCCTGTATGTAGATATTTAGATCTAGGAACTGTATTTCTTTCTCATTGTGGCTAATTTTAAATCTCACAGTGGTTTCTGTGTTATTTAGATGGTTAAACCAATCGAGTAATGTTCTTTGCCCCCCTCGCCAGATCAAGAAAACATCATCGATGTATCTCACATAAAACACTATCGACGATGTATCAGTGTTCCATAAATAATCATTTTCGAACTGGGACATAAATATGTTGGCATAGGATGGGGCCATATTCGACCCCATCGCCGTGCCTGCTATCTGTAGGTAAAATGTTGTCTCAAATCGAAAATAATTATGGCTGAGGCAGTACTCTAAAAGGGTAAGTAAATATTCAACTGGTGGCCCCTCATATAGCCTGCCTTCCGTCAAATGAGTTCTTACTGCATCTATGCCCTTGTCATGGGGGATGATTGTGTAGAGACTGTTGACATCCAGGGTTACCAGGATGTCACCAGTCTCCACACTCACATCCCTCATTTTCCTTATCAGATCATTGGTGTCAGCTATATATGATCTGACCCCCTTTACAGTTGGTTGTAAAAGGATGTCGATCACCTGCGCAACCGGTTGGGTAAGCGATTGTACTGCTGACACTATGGGAAGTCCCGGGGGTTTATGTAAGGTTTTATGTATTTTTGGAGTTGTATACAAGATAGGTATTCGTGGATATTGTGTGACACAAAAATCATACAATTTGTCTGTTAAGTACCCTTGTTGTAGACCCATCTGCAAAATGCCATCTATCTGTTTCTTGTACATGGTTGTAGGGTCTTTTGCTAACATGGAGTATGTGTCTGCATCTGCCAATTGTGTGAGGATGTCATCCCTGTAGTCATCATAGTTCATTAATACAATCGCCCCGCCTTTGTCCGCGGGGCGAATTATGAGACTGTGATCATCCTGTAATGTCTTAATGGCTGTTTTTTCAATACTGGTTAATTTATGTTTCCATGTTTTAGTAGTCCTTTCCTGTTCCATGTCCTGAGTGACTAACCTCACATACGTCTTAGTGCTTGCACTGCAGTTGTGAGGCTCAAATGTGCTGGGTTTCCTACATTTATGTAGGGGGTCAAGTGTATCTACACTCTGGGGTGTATTTTGAAAATGTTCCTTAATTTTCATGCTTCTATTCAACTTATATATATCCGTTTTCAGATCTATTTCAGATATAGTATGTGTAGGCACAAACGCCAACCCTTTATTTAGGACTAGTGTTTCAGCTGGCGTAAGTGTGTGTTTTCTGAGATTAACAACTATATTCTCCGTCTGAAGCGACGTATAGGTCTGTTCCTGTTTCTGCCCCCTCGTCCTCCTGATGTGTGGTCTATTCCACCTCCCTCTCCTCTCGATCTGGTGGTTACCCTTAAAAAATGTTCAGGTGTGGAGTGTACCCTGCCTGAATGTGAGGTATGATGTACTGTTTGTGAGGGGTATATATCAGGTGAAGTTTGGTTAGTGTGTAGGGTGCTAGTGTCTGTATCTGATGTTTTCTTGATCTGGCGAGGGGGGCAAAGAACATTACTCGATTGGTTTAACCATCTAAATAACACAGAAACCACTGTGAGATTTAAAATTAGCCACAATGAGAAAGAAATACAGTTCCTAGATCTAAATATCTACATACAGGGACAGAAATTGGGAAGTACACTTTATCACAAGCCTACAGATAGAAATTCTATACTGAGTGCCAACAGCTGCCATCCACCCACACTCCTGAGGGGGATCATTAAGTCCCAAATGATTCATGTAATTAGAAATAATTCGAATCACTTTGCAGGGGTCTCCCAGCTGCAGGAAATGAGGGACAAATTTCTTCAGAGGGGCTACAAGAAGAGAATAGTGGAGGATACCTTAAATGAGGTCCTACCACTTACACAAAATACCTATAAGATAGGTGCTACATATAAAAATATTAAAGGCTCATACAAGTGCTTGGGATGTACCACATGCAATGGGTTGATATCTACCAAAACGTTTCACCATCCACAAACGAATAAAGTGTACACCATCCAACACTCCATATCCTGCAACACGACACATGTGATATACCTGCTCTATTGTCCGTGCTCTCAATTCTATGTTGGAAAAATGAGTGGAACACTCAGAGAAAGGATGGCCAATCACAGGAGAGCTATCCGAGTAGCACTTAAGGAAGGGGATTCGGACCAACCGGTGGCGAGACACTGTGCAGTCAAATCACATCAAGTATCGACCATCAGGTACATTCTCATCGATCATATCCCCCCCTGGATAGAGGGGGAGACCGGAATAAGACCCTATTGAGGCATGAAGCAGAGTGGATGTACAGACTTGGCACTATAACCCCAGGGGGACTGAATTCCCCACCGGATTATAAAGCGCTCATATAGATTGGAGACACATTACGAGGCATGGCCAGTGGTAAACCCTAGTACACTTTGGTAGTTTGGCAAACTTGTCCCCAGTGGGGGTGAGCTATCCAACATATACCAAAAACCTGAGTAGGAGGGAGACACCTCGGTGCCACCCACCACTCATGATACAAGTGGTCCACGAAGGCATATTGCGCTTCTTATACATTCTATCTCCTATATCTATATAAAAATGAGCTGAAGACATAACAAGGAGCCAGAAGAGCCACACCAGAATAAGATGCAAGAAAAAGGAACTGTTCCTTATATTGAAGGATCATATATAAAGGATAGTGGATGGTGTAAACCAAGAAAGAGAATAATCAGTTCTATGACAAGCGGGGAAGCAAAATAACATAAGAACTGTATAAGAGTTATAAGTTAAACTCACAGGACATGATTCTATTCAAACATTTAGTCAAATTATACTTATATCATCAGAGGCCAATCCTACAGTAGTACATAGTAGCCAATATAGTAGTGCATTATTGTTAGTATGTATACTAGCATTTTATCTGTTACTTTTTATTTTTTCCATTTTTAATTTGTGTCAATATATACATGACATATATAGTGGAAAGTGGTGTATGTAAGTTGTAACCAGAATTGTATATGTGGGTCAGATTAATAGAATAGTATTAGTATGAATACAGTACCTATTCTGATAATAAGAACGGAACATATGCATAACAACATAGCGCCCTAAAGAATAGTACAACGTAGGATCCCTACGCCTAATAGTTCCGGTAGAAGGATGTTACCATGACCACCAGAATATCAAAACACGCTACACAACCAGCGTAGTAAGTACATTCATCACAATGAAAAAACCAAAAACAGAGACCCGATCAGCGTTACAAAAATGATAAGAGAGGGGTACAAGTAGCGAGCTGTTTAGAGATAATCAATGTAATATAAGTGACAAACATAAGTAGGAAATGATAACACCGATAGTGCACTATAAGTATTTATTTATTTACTTAAGCATCGAGGAGATGCAAAAGAATAATTAGCACATGTATATAGGAATAATATGAATTTGATGCAAAACATTGACACATATGATTTAAACAATACATACATACTTAAAAGTTGTACAATATTTGACGTAACCTACCGGATGTAGTAGAAGTAGACACTTCTGGGTTAGTAATGGTGGAACGCAAGGTATGCGTTCCACGGATAGTTTTTGCCGCACTTTCACTGATCTAACACAGGTGGGAATTGTTTGTTGTGTATACACATGTGTATAAATTTGTTTGCTTTGTCACATTTTGTCATGCTGATGAAGGGGAAAACATCCCCGAAAACGTTTCATTAAAGAAAGCTTTGATTGTTCACTTGAAAAAGGCCTGAGAGTGCATTTATTTGCAAGGAATATATATATATATATATATATATATATATATGTGCATTGGAGCCCTTTGCCATTAAAGTGATTGTAAAGTTTAATAAATAACTGCCCGAAACCTAAAAATACTCTTAAGAACAGGGGCAATTTAATGAATTAAACTTCACAATGAAGCTTCTTTTTTAAAATACTTACCTTTGCTTTATGGTAAACATAATGCCGATCCTCCGCCAGTATCTCATGCTTTCTTTCGCAGATCGATGTCGAATCCGGCTTCCTCCAATCGTTGTATGCCCCACGAGCTGGACGGCAAAGGAGCATGCAATGATTGGAGGAAGCTGGATTCGTCA
The DNA here is from genome assembly GCF_027579735.1 of Bombina bombina. NCBI lineage: Eukaryota > Metazoa > Chordata > Amphibia > Anura > Bombinatoridae > Bombina > Bombina bombina. The sequence continues at coordinate 1,100,113,505 of NC_069501.1, forward strand.
TTGATCTGCTAATAAAAGCAGTATATAGTCAACTGATTTCCACAGCACCAAAAAAGATAGGAGAATAGTTGAACAAACTTAGCTTTTATTGATCCATTTCAGCTTATACAAAGCACTTGGCACACAGCAGCAAAAAGCGACGTTTCAGGCTTTTTGCTGCTGTGTGCCAAGTGCTTTGTATAAGCTGAAATGGATCAATAAAAGCTAAGTTTGTTCAACTATTCTCCTATCTTTTTTGGTGCTGTGGAAATCATTTCACTATATATTGCTGAGAGGTGTTTGCAGTGGCCCTCTACCACGAGCATCAGTTGTGTGTTGTCTGTCACTTGGGAACTGCTAATAAAAGCAGGAGATGCAAGCGGAGGATCGGTGTTATGTTTACCATAAAGCAATGGTAAGTATTTTAAAGAAAGAAGCTTAATTGTAAAGTTTAATGATTTAAAGTGTCCCTGTTTTTAAGAGTATTTTTAGATAGCAAGCACTTATTCATTAAACTTTACAATCACTTTAAGTAGATGAAAACATGTAAAAGCATATTTTATGCAATATTCGTATTTAACCCTTTCCGGTCCTATGTTGGAATATATCCGACAAAGGGTTTTACCGTTTCCGGTCCAATCTCGGATATATTCCCGACATAGGACCGAAAAGGTGCCGAAGCTCCCAGTGACATTACCAGTGATCGGTACACAGCTAGGCTAGATGTGGTCCTGTGCACTGATCACTGGTACTAGACGGACGCCCGTAGGCACGGGGACCGCTGCAGGAATCGGAACAACCCAGAAACAGATGGCACTGGCCAACAACCATCAGAGATTCCCCGCTGTCCCTGAATGGGGAGAAATGAGAGGCCGGGAGGTAGGAGCCGGGAGGGAGGAGCCTGGCAGCACTACCCTGACAGATGGATAGGCTAAACCCCCTTAGTGTTGTGTGCAAGGGATCTGGATATGCTGAGCGGCTAAGCCTATTTGTCAATCTGCTGTCAGTCTGTGGATATATATATATATATATATATATATATATATATATATATCTCAAGTAACACACCACTTTCACATAATAAAATAACTGCACACTTTCCCATCTGTATCCCTAAGGCTAATGGTAATAAAATAAATAAGACCTGCTGGAGCACTTAATAAAATGTAATAGGACCGGAAAGAGTTAATAAAGGTTTTAACTATGTATTTACTGTAAATATTTTGCACTCTAATGTTCTGCACATAGCGGAAAATGTTCTATGCATTTATAAATAAATATTCCTTTATATAAATCTGTATATATCTATAGTACCTATATATAATCATGTGTATATATACATATATATATATATATATATATATATATATATATATATATATTTCAAGCGATGGTGTAAGTGCACTCTCACCAACTTTTGCAGCTTGTCAGGGTGCTGTGAGATAATAGATAAATTGTAGCAAAGAAGCACTCACTGAACGATTCCAACTGTGACAAAAGGTTTTAATTCAAACAAGTGACGTTTCGGGACAGTAACAGTCCCTTCCTCTGACAAACTAACAATGTGAAAATGCAGGCCTTAAATAGGCACCAAACTACCCTCCCCCCAAGTTTGACCAATCATGGTCAAGTTTACATAACATATCTTACCCAGTGACCAATGGTAAACAATAATACAAATCAAGTGTATCAAGTGAGTTGTGTAAAGTAATTAAAACATAAGACCCCGTGTTGCTAATAGAATAGGGTGGGCAACCTCAGTCCAACCACATTAGTCAGCTAAATAACCTTAAAATTATAAACAAAATAAAGTAAAGAAACACAACTGTGACACAAGGGGATCGTAATTCCACCAATCGTAATAGCCCTAGTCGTGGAGATCGTAATTACACCAATCGGCAGTGGTCTAACTTATGGGAATAGTAGTAGCACCAATCAGCACCAATGTGACTCTCCGTGTCCGATACGTCATAGCTCCATGCTTTCCAGTTACGCCCACCTGTCACTGGCGATACCTGTTAGATACAGCAGCAAGGGAATAACCCATCCTGCTAACTCTAACCGGATCGCTGCTTATTAAAAATATAGTACCGAGACCGCCCTTAGCTTAGCAGTAAAAAAGGTCTAGCAGTAAAGCTAGTTTTACTCAGAATCCATGTTAGTACTACCAACTCATGCATCAAAGGCGTTCAAACTAGATACCCCACAATGTCTTCCAAAGTCAAGTCTGTCACTTTATGCGTGTCAAAGCAAATTTATGTGTGAACCCTATTATCAATACACTCTAATCCACAGCTAAAATAGTGCTGTCAAATACATGACGAAAACTAACCTATCAAAAGCGTGTCCACGCCCATACGGGCGTGTCAAAATATCGCTAAATATTACCTGAATCTATGTGACAAAAATTGTGAGCGCACCTAGTTAGACCTTACCATTGTCCCTCATCTAGATGTGACAAGCGATGTCTATCATATCATCGATGACACCCATTGACAGACAGGAACAGACACGACTATACTCAGACCAATGTTACATCACTAATACAAATGTACTTGTGATTCTAATCCTCTCTATGTTTAAACTTCTTAAATGCAGGCTCATATCCAGTGCACCAATCACCACCCTTAAAGGTAAACTTTAAACAAAAAATGAAAATAAAAAATGAATAAGTCCCAATAAAAATATATTAGCCTTTCAGCACCCAAAATAAGTGATCACAAAAAAATTTGATATATGTCACTGTCAGCTCATTGTGAAAGCATCACAGGCTTGTCAACTGTCAATAAATATAGCGCTGATAATGAGTACGGTGTGAGACAGACCACCCAAACTAAAGGGCAACACGGGGTGTCAACAAAGTGAGACAAAGATAAAATAAAATTAAAATTAAAATCAATTTGTCCATATAATGGACAGGAGAATCACAACATGATGTTAAGAGAGCCTCATATGAGTTTTACATAAGGGCAATATGGAACAGAGGGATCAGCATTATCATAAATAGTATTGTGCTCATAGTCCAGTCAATTGTACTCAGGATCTAGAACTGTGTAACATCAAGAGAACTCAATAAGGAAAAAATAAAATGAAAGATAAGATAAAACTAAAAATAATAATAATACTAAAAATAATAAAAATAATAAATGAAAAAGCCAGAGTAGAAATAAAAATAAAAATAAAAATAAATATAAAAATAAAAATAAAAATAAATAAAGAAATAAAATAAAATAAAATAAAAATGCAAAAATTGAAAAAATGAAAAAAAGAAAAAATGAAAAAATGAAAAAATGAAAAAATAAATAAAATAATGAAAACTGAAAAAATAAAATAAAACAAAACATAAATACACACATACACACACTCACGCACACTCACACAAAGACTAAAAAAATGAACAATATAAATGCAGTCAAAACAAAGAAGAAATCAGATGCAATAAAATGAAAAAACTAAAGGAAGAAGAAAAAGGAAGAAAAAAGAGGGAGAAAAAAGACCAATTGAGAATAAGACAGGAACAGCCACATACAAGGATACTGAGATATAGAGGCAACAATAGATATAGAAGAAACAAGAAATGGAGTTAAATAAAAAGAAAAGAACAGAGTGAAGGGTAAGGACTAATGGATCATGAGCTCTCAATGAAATGGACATCAAAGTTCATATAGCCTGGACCTCAAAGTTCATAGATAACATTGCCATCCTGTGTGGGTATTGAGACCCCTGGGACTGAGGGTACCAAGTTCATAGATCCACCTTGATTCTTTGCGAAGTAGCATGTTATCTCTGTCTCCACCCCTCCGTGGGTTCGGTACATGGTCAATCAGTCGAAATCTCAGATCATTGACAGTGTGGCCTGCCTCCAGGAAGTGTCTTGCCACCGGTTGGTCCGCCTTCTTATTTCTTATGGCCAGACGGATGCTGGACCTGTGATTGGCCATTCTCGTCCTCGCATCGTCAGTTGTTTTGCCAATGTAGAATTTCCCGCAAGGGCAGTTCAAAAGATATACTACGAATTGAGTAGTGCAAGTTAGATAATGCTTGATCTCATATGTCTTGTTACTTTCAGGATGACGAAAGTGGGAGCCAGTGATCATCCCACTGCAAGTCACACAGCTAATACAGCGGTAGCACCCTTTCTTTTTCGTCCTCAGCCATGTTCTTGCACCCCCTTCCGGGTTGACATCTGCTTTGACAAGATAATCTCTCAAATTCCTTCCTCGTCGAAACCCTATCCTGGGTGCCTTCCAATCCTTGAAAGGCAGAGTGTGATCTGCTTCAATCAGCTTCCATTCTTCCTTAATGGTATGGGTTAGTGGTATAATCTCTGGTGAGTATGTGGTCACAAAGGTGAGTTGATCTCCTTGTTTAGAGGGGGGCTCCTCTCCTGGTTCCCCCATTGATAGCACACATGATTTGATCTCTAGCAAATCTTTATGCCTATACCCTCTTTCAATAAAATGCTGTGTCATATCCTGTAGTTGTTCTTCACACAATATCTCATTGGTATTATTTCTGATCACCCGTTGGTACTGGGCCTTGGGGATATTGTGTATGAGGCTAGGTTGGTGACAACTTCTAGCATGCAGTAATGAATTTCGGTCCGTGGCTTTGCGGAACAAAGTTGTGCCCAATCTCCCATCCACCTTGAAGACCCTAACATCCAGATAGTCCACCGTGGAATGGCTGATTGTATGGGTAAATTTAATGGGACTTTCAAGGGTGTTCAGATGCTCAATCCATCGTACTAGACTGTCTTCTCCATCCGACCAGACCAAGAACAGGTCGTCTATATAACGACAGTAATATCTGATGTTATCGTTATTGAAGACCCTCATGATGGATGTTTCATAGGATGCCATAAACAGATTGGCCAGCGATGGGGCCACATTCGACCCCATCGCTGTCCCTGAGATTTGTAGATAAAAGGTAGAGTCAAATAGAAAGTAGTTCTCCCTCAGGCATAGTGAGAGGAAACAGATGAGGACTTCTTCTGATGGGCCAATATATGCTGCCTTCCTGAGTGCCTGTGTAACCACTGTGATGCCATCTTGATGGGGGATGACCGTGTAGAGGCTAGACACGTCGAGAGTGACCAAAAGGTCTCCATCAGTAATGTCCTCCAATTTCTTGATGCCCATGATGAAATCATTTGAATCACGTATGTATGATGGCATAGATTGAACCAAAGGCTGTAGGTAATGATCAACAAACTGTGCTAGTGGTTGGAGTAGCGAACCCCTCGCTGAGACAATAGGTCTCCCTGGGGGGTTATGAGCATTTTTATGCACCTTAGGTAGAGTGTATAGCAGGGGGATTATTGGATGTTTACGGCATAAGAAATTGTAATCTTGTTGTGTGATAAGTGTCCTGTCTTGGAACTCCATTAGTATAGTATCAATTTTCTGCTTAAGCTTCACAGTTGGATCACCCCTGAGTGGCATGTATGTCTTCTTGTCAGACAGTTGTCCAAGAATTTCTTGTTTATAGTATGTAGTGTCCAGCAGGACTATCGCCCCACCCTTATCCGCTGGACGGATCACTATTGAGGTGTCATCCTTCAAGGTTTTGAGGGCTGTCCTCTCACTCTTGGTGAGATTGTCTCTGATCCTCATTTTTGGTCTATCCTTGATGGATTTGGTGAGGAAATTTGTAAGGGTATGGATGGTGGAGTTGCTGGAGGAGGGGTCAAATGAACCCTTGGCTCTAAATGTACACTCTTGTTCTTGATCATGATTAAAAAATTCCCTAAGTCTTAAGTTCCTGCCAATCCTCTGGATATCTATGTAGGCATCAAACTCATTGACTCGCATAGATGGCACGAAGGATAGGCCCTTATTCAATAAGCTCACTTCAGACTCAGTCAAATTACGTGAACTGATGTTGATTACGTTGTTTTCTATATTCTCCGTTGTTGGTGGCGGCGGGCAGTGCCCCCCCCGCCTCGTGTGTGGCCTCCGCCTCTTCCTAAAAAACGGTTGGCTGTTGGATGAGCCGCCAATGGAGGTAAAGCTGCTCGACTGGCACCAGAGGACTCCCAATCTCCTCTATTGCCCCTTGAGCGGGTCATAACTCCTCTTTGAATAGAGGCGGAACTTTCCTGTGGGGTCTCTGGGCCTGAGCTATCACCAGAGCTAGTGTCCACCGTTGTCATAGATTTTTTGGTGTATCTACGTTCACGTCTCGGTCGGTATGTCCTCCTATCTTCTGGGGACAACATCCACCTATAGATAGATTTATATGTGTAGTCCTGTGTGACCGTCTGTAACTTGCGGTTCTTAAAGGCTATCAGTTCCTGTTTATAACTCTTAATCTGAAGACTAAGTTTGGAAAGCCAGTTAGTATTAGTGTCAGATTCGAGTATATTCAGTTTTTCCAATTCAAATGTCTGTATTTCTGCTTTGACTGTCTGGAGCAGACGACCCACTTCCCTGATGACCAGTAACATTAGATCAAAGGAGCACTTGTTAAGAATTTTGCACCAATTGATGCAAAATTCGTTATTAGATCTCCCAATAGTCGGGATATTTCTGATCCTGAACCCTCTTGGTATCATCCTCTTTTTATGGTAATCAGAGAGATACGAGCCATGTAAGTTTAGATCTATTTCTCTTTGTTTTAACTTAATCAATGTGTTGTACATGGACTGTGTAGATTCCTCGACTTGTTGCTCCTCAATGGAGCCAAATCTTATCATTTCTGCGTCTTCATCTGTGAAAGTGAAGATATCCTCGTATCTATCATCTGAGGTGATGCCACTCTGATGTATCGGGGCCTCAATGTCCATATTCATATTCTCTGTCTCTTCTCTGTTTATCATGTTGTAGGTAAGACAAAATGTGTCTCAAAACAAGATAGGAAGGGGGAGGATTAATCTGGCTGTAAGAACAACCCCAATGTGGGTGCACTGCACAAAAATTAGTATTTCAAGCGATGGTGTAAGTGCACTCTCACCAACTTTTGCAGCTTGTCAGGGTGCTGTGAGATAATAGATAAATTGTAGCAAAGAAGCACTCACTGAACGATTCCAACTGTGACAAAAGGTTTTAATTCAAACAAGTGACGTTTCGGGACAGTAACAGTCCCTTCCTCTGACAAACTAACAATGTGAAAATGCAGGCCTTAAATAGGCACCAAACTACCCTCCCCCCAAGTTTGACCAATCATGGTCAAGTTTACATAACATATCTTACCCAGTGACCAATGGTAAACAATAATACAAATCAAGTGTATCAAGTGAGTTGTGTAAAGTAATTAAAACATAAGACCCCGTGTTGCTAATAGAATAGGGTGGGCAACCTCAGTCCAACCACATTAGTCAGCTAAATAACCTTAAAATTATAAACAAAATAAAGTAAAGAAACACAACTGTGACACAAGGGGATCGTAATTCCACCAATCATAATAGCCCTAGTCTTGGAGATCGTAATTACACCAATCGGCAGTGGTCTAACTTATGGGAATTTTTTAATCATGATCAAGAACAAGAGTGTACATTTAGAGCCAAGGGTTCATTTGACCCCTCCTCCAGCAACTCCACCATCCATACCCTTACAAATTTCCTCACCAAATCCATCAAGGATAGACCAAAAATGAGGATCAGAGACAATCTCACCAAGAGTGAGAGGACAGCCCTCAAAACCTTGAAGGATGACACCTCAATAGTGATCCGTCCAGCGGATAAGGGTGGGGCGATAGTCCTGCTGGACACTACATACTATAAACAAGAAATTCTTGGACAACTGTCTGACAAGAAGACATACATGCCACTCAGGGGTGATCCAACTGTGAAGCTTAAGCAGAAAATTGATACTATACTAATGGAGTTCCAAGACAGGACACTTATCACACAACAAGATTACAATTTCTTATGCCGTAAACATCCAATAATACCCCTGCTATACACTCTACCTAAGGTGCATAAAAATGCTCATAACCCCCCAGGGAGACCTATTGTCTCAGCGAGGGGTTCGCTACTCCAACCACTAGCACAGTTTGTTGATCATTACCTACAGCCTTTGGTTCAATCTATGCCATCATACATACGTGATTCAAATGATTTCATCATGGGCATCAAGAAATTGGAGGACATTACTGATGGAGACCTTTTGGTCACTCTCGACGTGTCTAGCCTCTACACGGTCATCCCCCATCAAGATGGCATCACAGCGGTTACACAGGCACTCAGGAAGGCAGCATATATTGGCCCATCAGAAGAAGTCCTCATCTGTTTCCTCTCACTATGCCTGAGGGAGAACTACTTTCTATTTGACTCTACCTTTTATCTACAAATCTCAGGGACAGCGATGGGGTCGAATGTGGCCCCATCGCTGGCCAATCTGTTTATGGCATCCTATGAAACATCCATCATGAGGGTCTTCAATAACGATAACATCAGATATTACTGTCGTTATATAGACGACCTGTTCTTGGTCTGGTCGGATGGAGAAGACAGTCTAGTACGATGGATTGAGCATCTGAACACCCTTGAAAGTCCCATTAAATTTACCCATACAATCAGCCATTCCACGGTGGACTATCTGGATGTTAGGGTCTTCAAGGTGGATGGGAGATTGGGCACAACTTTGTTCCGCAAAGCCACGGACCGAAATTCATTACTGCATGCTAGAAGTTGTCACCAACCTAGCCTCATACACAATATCCCCAAGGCCCAGTACCAACGGGTGATCAGAAATAATACCAATGAGATATTGTGTGAAGAACAACTACAGGATATGACACAGCGTTTTATTGAAAGAGGGTATAGGCATAAAGATTTGCTAGAGATCAAATCATGTGTGCTATCAATGGGGGAACCAGGAGAGGAGCCCCCCTCTAAACAAGGAGATCAACTCACCTTTGTGACCACATACTCACCAGAGATTATACCACTAACCCATACCATTAAGGAAGAATGGAAGCTGATTGAAGCAGATCAAACTCTGCCTTTCAAGGATTGGAAGGCACCCAGGATAGGGTTTCGACGAGGAAGGAATTTGAGAGATTATCTTGTCAAAGCAGATGTCAACCCGGAAGGGGGTGCAAGAACATGGCTGAGGACGAAAAAGAAAGGGTGCTACCGCTGTATTAGCTGTGTGACTTGCAGTGGGATGATCACTGGCTCCCACTTTCGTCATCCTGAAAGTAACAAGACATATGAGATCAAGCATTATCTAACTTGCACTACTCAATTCGTAGTATATCTTTTGAACTGCCCTTGCGGGAAATTCTACATTGGCAAAACAACTGACGATGCGAGGACGAGAATGGCCAATCACAGGTCCAGCATCCGTCTGGCCATAAGAAATAAGAAGGCGGACCAACCGGTGGCAAGACACTTCCTGGAGGCAGGCCACACTGTCAATGATCTGAGATTTCGACTGATTGACCATGTACCGAACCCACGGAGGGGTGGAGACAGAGATAACATGCTACTTCGCAAAGAATCAAGGTGGATCTATGAACTTGGTACCCTCAGTCCCAGGGGTCTCAATACCCACACAGGATGGCAATGTTATCTATGAACTTTGAGGTCCACGCTATATGAACTTTGATGTCCATTTCATTGAGAGCTCATGATCCATTAGTCCTTACCCTTCACTCTGTTCTTTTCTTTTTATTTAACTCCATTTCTTGTTTCTTCTATATCTATTGTTGCCTCTATATCTCAGTATCCTTGTATGTGGCTGTTCCTGTCTTATTCTCAATTGGTCTTTTTTCTCCCTCTTTTTTCTTCCTTTTTCTTCTTCCTTTAGTTTTTTCATTTTATTGCATCTGATTTCTTCTTTGTTTTGACTGCATTTATATTGTTCATTTTTTTAGTCTTTGTGTGAGTGTGCGTGAGTGTGTGTATGTGTGTATTTATGTTTTGTTTTATTTTATTTTTTCAGTTTTCATTATTTTATTTATTTTTTCATTTTTTCATTTTTTCATTTTTTCTTTTTTTCATTTTTTCAATTTTTGCATTTTTATTTTATTTTATTTTATTTCTTTATTTATTTTTATTTTTATTTTTATATTTATTTTTATTTTTATTTTTATTTCTACTCTGGCTTTTTCATTTATTATTTTTATTATTTTTAGTATTATTATTATTTTTAGTTTTATCTTATCTTTCATTTTATTTTTTCCTTATTGAGTTCTCTTGATGTTACACAGTTCTAGATCCTGAGTACAATTGACTGGACTATGAGCACAATACTATTTATGATAATGCTGATCCCTCTGTTCCATATTGCCCTTATGTAAAACTCATATGAGGCTCTCTTAACATCATGTTGTGATTCTCCTGTCCATTATATGGACAAATTGATTTTAATTTTAATTTTATTTTATCTTTGTCTCACTTTGTTGACACCCCGTGTTGCCCTTTAGTTTGGGTGGTCTGTCTCACACCGTACTCATTATCAGCGCTATATTTATTGACAGTTGACAAGCCTGTGATGCTTTCACAATGAGCTGACAGTGACATATATCAAATTTTTTTGTGATCACTTATTTTGGGTGCTGAAAGGCTAATATATTTTTATTGGGACTTATTCATTTTTTATTTTCATTTTTTGTTTAAAGTTTACCTTTAATTGTGGTGATTGGTGCACTGGATATGAGCCTGCATTTAAGAAGTTTAAACATAGAGAGGATTAGAATCACAAGTACATTTGTATTAGTGATGTAACATTGGTCTGAGTATAGTCGTGTCTGTTCCTGTCTGTCAATGGGTGTCATCGATGATATGATAGACATCGCTTGTCACATCTAGATGAGGGACAATGGTAAGGTCTAACTAGGTGCGCTCACAATTTTTGTCACATAGATTCAGGTAATATTTAGCGATATTTTGACACGCCCGTATGGGCGTGGACACGCTTTTGATAGGTTAGTTTTCGTCATGTATTTGACAGCACTATTTTAGCTGTGGATTAGAGTGTATTGATAATAGGGGTCACACATAAATTTGCTTTGACACGCATAAAGTGACAGACTTGACTTTGGAAGACATTGTGGGGTATCTAGTTTGAACGCCTTTGATGCATGAGTTGGTAGTACTAACATGGATTCTGAGTAAAACTAGCTTTACTGCTAGACCTTTTTTACTGCTAAGCTAAGGGCGGTCTCGGTACTATATTTTTAATAAGCAGCGATCCGGTTAGAGTTAGCAGGATGGGTTATTCCCTTGCTGCTGTATCTAACAGGTATCGCCAGTGACAGGTGGGCGTAACTGGAAAGCATGGAGCTATGACGTATCGGACACGGAGAGTCACATTGGTGCTGATTGGTGCTACTACTATTCCCATAAGTTAGACCACTGCCGATTGGTGTAATTACGATCTCCAAGACTAGGGCTATTACGATTGGTGGAATTACGATCCCCTTGTGTCACAGTTGTGTTTCTTTACTTTATTTTGTTTATAATTTTAAGGTTATTTAGCTGACTAATGTGGTTGGACTGAGGTTGCCCACCCTATTCTATTAGCAACACGGGGTCTTATGTTTTAATTACTTTACACAACTCACTTGATACACTTGATTTGTATTATTGTTTACCATTGGTCACTGGGTAAGATATGTTATGTAAACTTGACCATGATTGGTCAAACTTGGGGGGAGGGTAGTTTGGTGCCTATTTAAGGCCTGCATTTTCACATTGTTAGTTTGTCAGAGGAAGGGACTGTTACTGTCCCGAAACGTCACTTGTTTGAATTAAAACCTTTTGTCACAGTTGGAATCGTTCAGTGAGTGCTTCTTTGCTACAATTTATATATATATATATATATATATATATATGTATTTATGAATAAATAGAACATACTTTGCTATGTGCAGAACATAGGAATGTGAAATATTCTTATTTCCATGTCGGGTTAGCACAAATGAGAATATACGATCAAGTTTTTGCAAGAGTGGGGTGTTTTATTCCTCCATTGACTTCTATGGGGGAATATGTGAATGCTCACGGGATATTGTAACTTCAGATTTTTGTTCTTGTCAGTTTAGCAGAGGGCATAAACAGTTTTCTTTCAACTCATAATACGAGCACAACCTGACGATCGCAAAAATTACTTTTAGTGCAATTAACGCTCAAGAGGAAGCATTAATTTGCACTCCACACATAATGTGGCCCAATGTGTTTAACAATCGCAAAGGGGGTCCAAAGCACAAAACTTACCTGATAGGCTCATAGGCTGTGCTATGTTCAGGAGCTGCAGAACTTGTGGCCCCTGAGACTTTAGCTATATATTTAAGCCTTTTGCTTGAGTTACACATGTAGTACATTACTTTTAGTAATACAAAAATGATAACAATTTATTGCATGTATTTTTTCCTTCAGAATACCCATTCATGCAAATTATGAAACACATTTTTCAGCCAGTTAGAAGAGGAAATTGGCTCCATCCTGACAAAAAAACCCTTCATTCCTTATTAATTAATTAGCTAAGTAAACAGGGGAACTTAAAACAAATGCGTGCCTCTTTTATGTCCATAGTCGTGTCCCTTGCTATTGGTGGGAGTGGCATTGGGGTGTTGGGCAAGATATATTGATGAAAACTATAGTGTGCTGGTACGTAATTTTGCCACATCATTTTCAATATAAAGTGTGTGTTAAAAAATAAATAAATCTGCTTTAGCCTTTTTAATGAGATATTGATACCTCAGCTCCATGTGCCAATCTCAGAGTTTACTTAGGCATTGACTGGCAATGATTTTTTTTCCGTCCATAAGCTTGATTGAAAGGCAAGCTAGTATGTGGTTTGTACACATCAATTATGAGCCTGTATAGGGTCCAAAACTAGCTCAATGTGCAGTTAACAGGGTTACAAAAGGCTACAACAGCCTTTCCTTAAAGGGATATAAAACAGTACTTATTTAGTAACAACAATTATTACTTAACTTTAGATTAAAGTAAACTTAAAAGAAACAGTTTGTGTTAAAAAAGCAAACCACTTATTTGTTTTTTCTTCAAATAAGCACTTAGAAATTCTCAGTCAGACATTGGAAAACTTAAGTTTTAGGTCACATGATTTTTGCAATATAAGTCCTATATTGATTATGGTCAGTGAACTGACTGTAGCTATTTTATGGTGTCTCCTAGCAACGCTTAGAAAGAAACGCTATTCCTTTGCCTTCCTGTTGAGTCCTCCTCCTCCTTGAGTGGCTGGGACAGGAAGTAGAGGACACTGCAGGAATTAATATCCTTATAAAGAAAACTACATATTGTAATGATTTTTAGCCACTGCTTAGTGCTTTTTATGTTACTACAATGAAACAGACTGTTCAACATTCCTTTAATGTATTTTATACTGTATTCTATATTACAATACAATGTTTATGCTGTACAGCCATAGGGTACTATGGATTTGCAGTTGCCGTTGTGGGGTTGATTTTGGGACTCATGTCTGTGGGGATAAAGCTGATACCTAGAAGACTTTACCATGAAATTATAACACTGAAAGCTCTTTATTCAATTAGTTATTAATGGTTTATATTTGTAGCAGTGGTGGTGGCACAGACAATGGATGGAATTGAATGTGACATCATTCCCAACAATTTTGAAATTCATGTGACAGCCCTGTGACTTTAAAATATTTTTAAACAAGATGCATATGTAGACCATTAGGTCTTATTTTGTCGTGCTTGATCACCGTTGGGATAGTTATAAAATTCTTGTGACACCCTAGAAATATTTTATATTCCAGTGACACCCCAATGTCTTTATTACAGATACATAAAACATTCAAACGCTGCTTTCATAAAGTACTCAAGACACGTGCACGTTTCTGAGCCTACCTCAGTATCTAATCTATATCTATAGCAAGGAGTTCAATATCAACAAAGGATACCAAAGAGTGCAATGTAAAATTGATAACCGAAGTACATTTTGAAGTTTTTATTTTTGTTTGTTTTTTGAAGCTGTATCTGAATCATGCAAGTTTAATTTTGACTATCTTGTCGCTTTGATGTAATATAAAAATGAGATTCTGGATACTAAGTAGTATGTATAGGTGAATTGCACAATATGTAAATCTTTTTTTTTTATTACAATGATTTATGCTCAAATACAAATGTATAAACAGCTTGCCTTCTCTTGCTGCAAGAATTACGCATGCACGGCATCCGGATTCCCCCATGCATAAGCAATGCTTTAGGTGGCCTTAACAAAGTTAAGATAACCAGCAAAACAGTGAGCGGGGAGCACGTAGGGCTTGGGGGATGTGGGTGGCACTTTTTGGTGCCTACAGGCACCTGGGCTTTGAATCCGGCCCTGTATGACACCCTTAGTTAAGTGTTGTAACACTGCAAGGTTTCCGCGTACCCTGATTGACAATCACATCAGTATAATAAACCTTAAGTGTTGCTTGTGTGACACTGCCATCTGCAGAATTAATTAGTGAAACTAGTAATAGGCTACATGTGGCTGAGCACAATTATTTGCGGATGTGTTCAATTACTGTTGTGCAATTAAACATTGTTATTGCTTATTTAAAACACCTCACCCACTACATAAAGAACAATTTAAACTAATTTTCTCTTCTCTTTGTTGTTCGGACAAAAGTAGAGGAAAATTGTCAGTGTTTATTGTGAACACATTGTCAGACATAACATTTGGTCTTGTTAATGTTGAGCTGTTTAGCTTGGAAATAGTTTTGTTTATTAAATAATTAAAAGCATTTGAATTTTCCTGGTGGGGTTGATTTTCTGTTCTTACTTTTTATCAAGTAATCATTTGCATGTGTAGGCTTAATAAAACTGCTTTGTTCAGTAATATTAAAATTAAATCAGTCATTGAAAGTTTGATTAAGCATGCTAAAACTATGCAGTGTGCAATCAATATTTATATTATCTGCATTTCCTGTAATTTATGAGTCCCTTTGCTTTAAGCAACTTGCCATCGCTTTAAGTAACTCATACACTTATTTACATAAAGCCTGTGATTGGACGCAGACAAGGAGACTAGTTATATGTCTTCAAAAGGGGTGGTACCCCAGACAATTATGGATGTGAACATTTTTTACTAACAGAATGTCTGTTTTAAATATGGAAACATTTTTTGTTTCAGCTTTTTGAAAAATAGTGTTTCTTGAAATGTAAAAATTGACTTTTAAATCCTCAAATGCAGAAGACAAAACAGTGTGCAGTGTCATCCTTCTGCACACAGAAACTCTGTGCCTGCGAAGTTGGAGAACGAGGAGGGTCCCCTTTGCACACTAGTGACATGCAATGTCACCACTTTGAGTGTGCTGATGGCACTTGCTCATTGCTTGTGACCCCTCATTTAAAAGGGGAAAATCACTTATCTCCATTAGGTTGCAAGAGATTACATGAACAAATGGTGATCACTTGCCCTACTGACGACAAGGGAGTTTTTAATGGGTGGGGTACTATTACAGAGCCCCTCTGATTTAATTAAAGGCAGTAACACCCTTTATTTTAAAGAGGGTATTCCCTTTTTCAAATGCAAAGTAATCCCTTAATTACTAATTTCTTAATAATAGGAATGATGATCAACATGGAAATGATAAACACCTGCTCCAAATAGGTAACAGGGTGGTGTTAAATGAGAGAGCTCTTAAAAAGCTTAATTTTCTATCACCCTTCATAAAATAAGCGGCATAAACCCCCATTTTGTAGATGATTACCAAAAAAAATGGCAGTCAAGTTCCTTAAGCATTTACTGTATTTAAGGAATAGTTGTTCCTAAGGACAGCATACAGCACCCACACATTACCCTTTTTCAAATAAGGAGTTTTACCCCTCTGGGTAGTGTGTGACTACCATAGTAATGGCAATCACCTACCTATTTGTTGATATTGGTATCTTGAATTTGATTGCATTATAAAAGGCAATGTGGTGTCACAATCTTACCTTGTTAACAGTAGATAACCTGATAGACCCATAGGTATATGAAGCAAAGGAGGCGGGTGTGATACCCCCTCGGTTGTCACTCAAATACATAGAAGATCCTTATCTTTTAATTGCTTGGTCCTATGTTTACCCAGCTGCCAGTATCAGAACAATAAGAAATACCTCAAACCACTGCTCTTATTTTGGGGTTTCTAGCAGCTCTAAGGATGCCCTTATTGCCCCTCACCATAGAAATATACCATAAGGGGAAAGGGGGTCTCTCCCATTATTCAAATAAGGGGTATCATATTCTTATAGCTATCAAGGATTTTGTCAAATTAATAATTATCACCTGGTTGTAAACCTCAATTTTTGTGTTTGTAATGCTTATAGATCATTGTTTCAGTGAAGTAATAAAAAATAGAGTTATATCCTGGCACTGTAATTATCACATATATATTAAACAGTAACTAATGAGAAAACCGCACTGTTACAGGCGAAACCACAAAATATGCAAATACTGTATTGGAAAAAACAAGAGAAAAAGAAATTCAGTGGACAATATTTTAAATCAGTGATGTGCAGTTTCCTAACGCATTGGGGCTGCAGATCATTATTTTATATAAATTTATGGCCATTAAACACACAAATAATAATGCATTTCCTAGTTAATTGCAGTTAATTCATGAACAAGTTAAATGTGTAACCATTTGCATTTGATAATCAAGTTTTAAGCCAATGCAGAGAAAAATAAGTGGCCGGTTTTACACTTTTACATCAAGTTGAAATGGGAACATGAATTATAATTTTTAGGCTTTTTATATTTAAATATCTGAAAAATGCTAAATATGTTTAAGTAAAATGTTAGAATTTGTAGCTATTACAAATTTCCAAACTATTTTGATATAATGTTATCCAGATTTCTTGGTGCAACCAAAAGTTGTAAAAATGAGAAAATCTCAAATGTTTATTTGAATCTAAACTATGAAAGAGACATAAAAAAGTTAAAGCACATTCCAAGTAAAGGCATGCATCTAAATACACTGTCACTTACCTCACTCTCTGGATCATCCTCAGTTGGCTGATTGGTGTGGATGGATAGCATGTGTGCAATATTATAATCTCCTATCAGGCACCATACAATATTGTGAGGTCTGCAAGGTCTACCAAACCTCTACGCATTTTGTCATGCAACACCATAACCAGAAGAGAACTTTATTGAGTGGAGATGTTCCTCCTGTTTTGGTGAGGGGTCTATTGGGTGCAGAAAGGAGGGGGGTCAAAAGTAAGTTTAATTTAATTTTAGTAGGGTCAAAGTTAGGGTTAATTGAACTGGGACAGAATTGGGATTAGGGTTAATTGCAGTTTGGGTGCCAAGAGAAAAAAGGTTAATTTAATTGTTATCTAGAAAAGCGGTGTGTTAAAGGGACATGAAACCTATTTTTTTTCATAATTCAGACAAAGCACACATTTTAATAAACTTTCCAATCTACTTCTATTATCATTTTTGCTTCATTCTCTTGGTATCCATTATTGAAGGAGCACAAATGTACTACTGGGAGCTAGCAAAGCACATTGGTAAGCCAATGAAGAGAAGCATGTATGTGTAGCCACCAATCAACAGCTAGATTCTGAGCCCACCTAGGTATGCATTTCAACAAAGAATGCCAAGAGAACTAAGCTTATTAGATAATAGAAATACATTTGAAAGTTGATTAAAATAGTATGCACTATCTGAATCTTGAAAGAAAAAATTGTGGTTTCATGTCCCTTTAAATGTAGTTGTGACAGAGTGGTGTTGAAATTAAGGTTAATGGGTTATAACAGTGGTGTCTGTATAGCACAGGTTGGAGTCAGAATATCTCTGATGGTTGGACATAGCAACAAACCTTCAGGAGCCACTATTATAAAGTGATTTGTATATAGTGTGTTGTGAGTAAATAATAACAATGTGAATTTACTGTCTCTAGCTTGTTCATACAGCTTCATTATGGCAGTTGTGTAGTTTCTCTTGCACAAGCTGATAAATCATGTGTCTGGCTCAATTTTATTGCCTAGAAGTCAGACAATTGCAGTCTCTTGCAAATATTTTCCAAAGTAATAATTATAAACATGTTGCTGGTTTCCACAACAAAAGAACTCACTTCCTTCCAAAAGCTTGCAATGTGCAACAGCAGTCTCACATGTTTAAAATAATTGTAATAGCAGGGAACTCTAACACACTAATGTTTTTATTAAAAGTCTTTCAAAGAGAATTTCATGGAAAGCATTTATTTTCTTTGTGCAGATGTGTTTAACTAGTTGCGGTTCCAAAAGAATTTTAATTGCATTTTTAAAGTGTCATTGATACAGACATCCTCTTTTGGCACTGATACAGACAAGTAAAACCCTAGCCACTATTGAGTCTGCATTTTATGATGAGATCCAGTTGTATTTTGTTTTTTTATTAAAGGAACAGAGTAAACTCTTGCATGCCAAGTATTGTGTGAAACATCTATGATACAATATGCTTTAAACGGACGCTAAACACTACATACATTTCATGCCCCTCCCTCTAATTACGGGTGCCACCATTTTGGAACCTAACCTACACTGCAGGTATTAGGAGAGTTGCTGCACATGTGCAAAGACATCAGAACTGGAATGTGGTGAAAGATTTTAACATGGGGGCCCATGGCTAGAGGGAGGTGGGGAATAACCTTAATACTATGTTTATACAATGTAGTTAGGGGTTAATGTCCCTTTAAGAGCAAAGAGCACACAAATTACAGAGAATATCTATTATTTATCTATCTCTCTATGGCCGCAATTTTAAAAAGGTCCCTGGGTTGGTGACATTCTACAAGAATGCTCACCAGTCCTATTTCCCTGGTGGAATGTTCTAAAGCCACTGTTTACCCTGAAAACAGGGTGTATCGCTAAGGAGACGTATACTGCACTCTCGTATGGGAAGGAGATGCATACCTTACAAAAGTGCACAAGGAAATTTGTCATTTTAAAATATTATAAAACAAATAATTGAACTATTTACACAAAAATATGCAGGAAAAAACAGTATTGTTAAAGGGACAATAAACCCAAAACTTTTCTTTCATGATTTAGATAGAACATAACATTTTAAATAACCTTCTAATTTACTTCTATTATCAAATTTTCTTCGTTGTCTTGTTATCCTTTGTTAAAAAGCAGAAATGTAAGCTCAAGACTATATAGCAGCAGTTTTGCAACAATATTATACATTAGCAGGAGTACTAGATGGCAGCCCTATTTCCTGTCATGTATTGCTTCAGGCATGTGCACGCTACCTATCTAGGTATCTCTTCAACAAAGAATAACATAAGAATGAAATAAATGTGATAATAGACGTAAATTGGACACTTTCAAACATTGTATTCTCTATCTGAATCATCCCACCCCCAATGTCGCCGCAACCTACCTACACTTATTAACCCCTAATCTGCCGCCCCCAACGTCGCCGCCACTATACTAAATTTATTAACCCCTAAACCTAAGTCTAACCCTAACACCTCCTACCTTAAATATTATTAAAAGAAATCTAACTAAAAATTCCTATCATTAACTAAATAATTCCTATTTAAAACTAAATACTTACCTGTAAAATAAACCCTAAGCTATCTACAATATAACTAATAGTTACATTGTAGCTAGCTTAGGGTTTATTTTTATTTTACAGGCAAGTTTGTATTTATTTTAACTAGGTAGAATAGTTACTAAATAGTTATTAACTATTTACTAACTACCTAGCTAAAATAAATACAAATTTACCTGTAAAATAAAACCTAACCTGGGTTACACTAACACCTAACCTTTTATATATATATATATATATATATATATATATATATATATATATATATATATATATTGTATATATATTTTATATATATATATATATATATTACAGTGGCTCTATCTATCTAACTTTCAATCTATCTATTTATCTATCTATCTATCTGTCTATCAAACACAACATTGGAGCAGATAGATGGATAGATAGGCTTTCTAAAATGCATGTTAAGACGTGGATTTCCATGCCAACACTTGCAGGGACAGCCCTCATGGAATTCTATAAAAAAGGGGCTGCCTTTGCAAGTGACAAGATGTCTCCCATACAAATAATGGGAGCTCTCTGCTATGTAAAAGTTTATAATGGAGGGGGAAGTATAGAGGGGAAAACCGGTGTGTTTTAAAACATGCTTAATACAAATCAAATAACTCTCGGCTAGATTACGAGTTTTGCGTTATGAGTAAAAAAGCAGCATTAAGCCTCATAACGCTGCTTTTTTACTACCGCTGCTATTATGAGTCTTGTAGGTACAGCTGTCCCGCACACTTTTTTGGCTGTACCGCAAATGAACTTAGGCAATTTTTGTAAAGTCTTTTTTCAATGGGACTTCCATTGCACCGGTATTACAAGCTTTTTTTTTTAGGCGAAAAAGTGAGCGGTACAGCCTATCCCGCAAGATTCGTAACGCATTCTAAAGTCAGTAGTTATGAGTTTTACACTACAAAGCCGTAGCATAAAACTCATAACTAAAGTGCTAAAAAGTACACTAACACCCATAAACTACCTATTAACCCCTAAACCGAGGCCCTCCCGCATTGCAAACACTAAAATAAAATTATTAACCCCTAAACCTAAGTCTAACCCTAACCCTAACACCCCCTAACTTAAATATAATTAAAATAAATCTAAATAAAAATTCTTATCATTAACTAAATAAATCCTATTTAAAACTAAATACTTACCTGTAAAATAAACCCTAAGCTAGCTACAATATAACTAACAGTTACATTGTAGGTAGCTTAGGGTTTATTTTTATTTTACAGGCAAGTTTGTATTTATTTTAACTAGGTAGACTAGTTAATAAATAGTTATTAACTATTTACTAACTACCTAGCTAAAATAAATACAAATTTACCTGTAAAATAAAACCTAACCTGTATTACACTAACACCTAACCTTACAGTACAATTAAAAAAATTACCTAAATTAAATACTATTAACTAAATTAAATACAAATACCTAAATTACAAAAACAAACAAACACTAAATTACACAAAATAAAAAACAAATTACAAGATATTTAAACTAATTACACCCAATCTAATAGCCCTATCAAAATCAAAAAAGCCCCCCTCCCAAAATAAAAAAACCCTAGCCTAAACTAAACTACCAATAGCCCTTAAAAGGGCCTTTTGCAGGGCATTGCCCCAAAGAAATCAGCTCTTTTACCTAAAAAATAAATAAAACACCCCCCAATAGTAAAACCCACCACCCACACAACCAACCCACCAAATAAAACCCTAACTAAAAAAACCTAAGCTCCCCATTGCCTTGAAAAGGGCATTTGTATGGGTATTGCCGTTAAAAGGGCATTTAGCTATATTGCGGCCCAAACCCTAACCTAAAAATAAAACCAACCCAATAAACCCTTAAAAAAACCTAACCTAACACTAACCCCTGAAGATCCACTTACAGTTTTGAAGAGCTGACATCCATCCTCAACGAAGCCGGGAGAAGTCTTCAATGAAGCGGCAAGAAGTCCTCAATAAAGCCGGGAGAAGTCTTCATCCAAGCCAGGAGAAGTGGTCCTCCAGACGGGCAGAAGTCTTCTTCTATCTTCATCCATCCGGCGCAGAGCAGGTCCATCTTTAAGACATCCGACACGGAGCATCCTCTTCTAACGAAGTCTTCTTCCCGAATGAATGTTTCTTTAACAAGATGGCGTCCCTTAGATTCTGATTGGCTGATAGAATTCTATCAGCTAATCAGAATTAAGGTTGAAAAAATCCTATTGGCTGATCCAATCAGCCAATAGGATTGAGCTTGCATTCTATTGGCTGATTGGAACCCTGAAGATCCTATTGGATCTTCAGGGGTTAGTGTTAGGTTTTTTTAAGGGTTTATTGGGTGGGTTTTATTTTTAGGTTAGGGTTTGGGCCGCAATAGAGCTAAATGCCCTTTTAAGGGCAATGCCCATACAAATGTCCTTTTTAGGGCAATGGGGAGCTTAGGTTTTTTTAGTTAGGGTTTTATTTGGGGGGTTGGTTGTGTGGGTGGTGGGTTTTACTGTTGGGGGTGTTGTTTGTATTTTTTTTCAGGTAAAAGAGCTGATTTCTTTGGGACAATGGCCAGCAAAAGGCCCTTTTAAGGGCTATTGGTAGTTTAGTTTAGGCTAGGGATTTTTTTGGGGTTTTTTTTTTTAATTTTGATTGATCAGCCAATAGAATGCAAGCTCAATCTGATTGGCTGATTGGATCAGCCAATCGGATTGAACTTGAATCTGATTGGCTGATTCCATCAGCCAATCAGAATTTTCCTACCTTAATTCCGATTGGCTGATAGAATCCTATCAGCCAATCGGAATTCAAGGGACGCCATCTTGGATGACGTCCCTTAAAGGAACCTTCATTCTGTGTTAGGACGTCGGAAGAAGAGGATGGATCCGCGCCGGAGGTCTTGAAGATGGAGCCGCTCGTCGTCGGATGGAAGAAGATAGAAGATGCCGCTTGGATGAAGATGTCTACCGTCCGGATCTCCTCTTCTGCCCAGATAGGATGAAGACTTCTGCCGCTCCGGATGTGTTCTTTTGGTCCATCGGTGCCTGGCTGGGTGAACACGACTCAAGGTAGGGAGATCTTCAGGGGCTTAGTGTTAGGTTTATTTAAGGGGGTTTTGGGTTAGATTAGGGGTATGTGGGTGGTGGGTTGTAATTTTGGGGGGGTATTGTATGTTTGTTTTTTCAGGCAAAAGAGCAGAATTCTTTGGGGCATGCCCCGCAAAAGGCCCTTTTCAGGGCTGGTAAGGTAAAAGAGCTTTTCTATTTTTATTTTAGAATAGGGTAGGGCATTTTTTTTATTTTGGGGGGCTTTGTTATTTTATTAGGGGGCTTAGAGTAGGTGTAATTAGCTTAAAATTGTTGCAATATTTTTCTAATGTTTGTAAAAACAATTTTATTTTTTGTAACTTAGTTCTTTTTTATTTTTTGTACTTTAGTTAGTTTATTTAATTGTATTTATTTGTAGGTATTTTATGTAATTAATTTATTGATAGTGTAGTGTTAGATTTAATTGTAGATAATTGTAGTTATTTTATTTAATTAATTTATTGATAGTGTAGTGTTAGGTTTAATTGTAACTTAGGTTAGGATTTATTTTACAGGTAATTTTGTAATTATTTTAACTAGGTAGCTATTAAATAGTTATTAACTATTTTATAGCTATTGTACCTGGTTAAAAAAAAAAGTTGCCTGTAAAATAAATATAAATCCTAAAATAGCTACAATATAATTATTATTTATATTGTAGCTATATTAGGGTTTATTTTACAGGTAAGTATTTAGCTTTAAATAGGAATAATTTATTTAATAAGAGTTAATTTATTTCGTTAGATTTAAATTATATTTCATTTAGGGGGGTGTTAGTGTTAGACTTAGCTTTAGAGGTTAATAAATTTAATAGAGTAGCGGGGTCCGGTCGGCAGATTAGGGGTTAATACTTGAAGTTAGGTGTCGGTGATGTTAGGGAGGGCAGATTAGGGGTTAATACTATTTATTATAGGGTTATTGAAGCGGGAGTGAGGCGGATTAGGGGTTAATAACTTTATTATAGTAGCGGTGAGGTCCGGTCGGCAGATTAGGGGTTAATAATTGTAGGTAGGTGGCGGCGACGTTGGGGGCGGCAGATTAGGGGTTAATAAATATTATGTAGGGGTCGGCGGTGTTAGGGGCAGCAGATTAGGGGTACATAGGGATAACGTAGATTGCGGCGGTGTGCGGTCGGCATATTAGGGGTTAAAAAAATTTAATAGCGTGGCGGCGATGTGGGGGGGCCTCGGTTTAGGGGTACGTAGGTAGTTTATGGTTGTTAGTGTACTTTAGAGCACAGTAGTTAAGAGCTTTATGAACCGGCGTTAGCCCAGAAAGCTCTTAACTCCTGGCTTTTTGCTGCGGCTGGAGTTTTGTCGTTAGATTTCTAACGCTCACTTCAGCCACGACTCTAAATACCGGCGTTAGAAAGATCCCATTGAAAAGATAGGATACGCAAATGGCGTAGGGGGATCTGCGGTATGGAAAAGTTGCGGCTGGAAAGTGAGCGTTAGACCCTTTCCTGACTGACTCTAAATACCAGCGGTAGACCAAAACCGGCGTTAGGAGCCCCTAACGCTGGTTTTGACGGCTAACGCCAAACTCTAAATCTAGGCATAACACATTATGAAATACCCTCTTTTAAAAGACCACACTTCTTAATTGATTTCAACTTTTTGCAAGCAGAGACATTTTTAAATGGTAAGTAACCAAGATCTCTGTGATGACTTTATTCTGATTATATTTTACTTTAGGTTTATATGCTTATATGATAAGAGGAAATTGTTTTGTTTAGTATTCATTTCTTGCAATGTGCTTAGCATATGCTTCTTTTTACATTACTAAATTGGAATGGATAAGGAATAATATAGGCAAACATATACTTTGAAGTTTTGATAGTATTGCATTTTGACTTATAATGTAAAAAATATCTCAATTAAATAAAAGCATCCATCAGAAAAAAAAGCTGAATATGAATCTGTTGCAGCAAACTACAATGTAAACTAATGTTTCAAAATTCAAAATGTTTTTTGCTTTAAGCAAAGGTTTTAAAATATATTTGTCCTGTTATGTTTTTTATATAATATTATAAAAAAATTTAAAAACATGTTTTTGTTAAATGCAATTTGATATAATTCTGTCCATTTTTTAAATCTCATCTTCCATTTAATATTCAACCACCGTTGATATTTAGAATACTGCTATATTGTTATTTTGCAAGAGGTCTAAAGTATTTTACCTTTAGGGTATAAGATGAGATGGAATCTGCTAGTAAATTTATAAGCAGCCTTTATTGTGAAAAAAAATATGGATTAAGGAAACGTGTAAGCTTTGCAGTCAGTTTAATCCT
Source organism: Bombina bombina (assembly GCF_027579735.1). Classification (NCBI taxonomy): domain Eukaryota; kingdom Metazoa; phylum Chordata; class Amphibia; order Anura; family Bombinatoridae; genus Bombina; species Bombina bombina. The sequence goes on from NC_069501.1 coordinate 1,100,138,285, forward strand.
CTGCACTGTAGTGATAGACTGTCAGTGAGACCAGGGCAAAGCATCACTCCCCTTTAGTCTAGCATAATGACGTGTGCATAGATGCATTTCCGTCAGTGCTTGCATCAAGCAATATTGATCTCCTACATCAGGGAATCTAAGCTGTTCCCATCATTTGCAATGCCAGTGTTAAAAATGGTGGGTCGTAGTGAAACAGATAAAGTATACTAACTAATCATAAGATATCTAAGGGCAGAAATACCAGTACAGCTATGTACCTTCAAATACATGGCAGCAGCTGCTGTTACAAATACAAATGACATAATTGAGCAACAAGATCTTTTTGATGTGCTTCTTAGAACAAACATGCCATAAAAAGTGGAAAGGTTTGTTTCTTAAATTAAACCCTCACATAATGTGAGCCATATTCATTTTCAGATGTTTTTCACTTGAGGTATGTCACTCTCACCCAATAAAGTGCTAGGAGTCCTGCTAATCAGCCAGTGAGCATTCAGTCTACTTGAAAATTGTTATTGTTTAAAAATATAGATAATCCCTTTATCACCCATTCCCCAGCATTGGCATTGCTATATTAATCTACTTTTTACCTCTATGATTACCTGTATCTAAGCCTCTGTAGACTGCTCCTTGGCTCAGTGCTTTTTACAAACTGGCATTTTAGCCAATCAGTCCTTGTTCTTGCATAGCCATTATCATATCACACATGAACTAGCACTGTCTGGCTGTTGAGCAAGATTTGAAAAGCTAATAAAATGAGTGAGATAATGGGCAGCCTGCAGGGGCTTAGAAACTGGCAAACTATAAAATATATTAAAGGGTCAAATTGGAATTGGAAATTGGAATCCACATGGATGCATTTTAGTTTAAACACAGCACTTGCTCAGAGAGCCTAAGGTGCTTGTATCATCTGGTAATGACTCAATTCATTATTAACTGATGTGATACAAGCCCCAATGGCCCTCTAAGCAGCTGCAATATTTAAAATGCTGGTGAACTGAGAATATCTAACTATGCCTCACATGCACATGCAGAGAAAAATTTTAACACTAAAACAGTGATAACTTTTACTAGAAACATATTTGCCAACACATGTATATTGCAAAAATGTTTCTATTGAAAGATGTAATTTATCTATGTGCATTTAAATTATGACCGGAATTTCCCTTTAATATAGACATGTTGGTTATGCAAAGCTGGAAAATGGGTAGTAAAGGCATTATCAATCTTTTTAAATATAAAAGAAGCATCAAGTAGACTGTCCCTTTAATCTGTGTGGTAATAATATATAGTCATGTCACAAAAGAGATCATGTCACTAAATAATACTGCAAAAAGAGACAGATTTTTTTGAGGAACATCCATGACACGAGAAGTAACAATCTGCCATGAATTGAAAGAGAAACAAGAGAAAAAGAGAATAGGAATATGACTGTAAGTCTCACAATGTCCTATTCTACTGAGATCAATTTATAAATAAAACATGAAATGCGTTACCCAATATGCTCAGAGATAGAAAAAAGTCAGCACAAAAAGTTCATAGCAGATTGTGAGAATTGCTTTCCGAATATTGTTTTTAATGGGTTGTTTTATTTACTTCTCTAGGTTTATGAACACCAGGATGGCAGTAAATCTCTAAAGCTTGGAGATTTTGGCCTTGCAACTGTAGTGGATGGACCTCTTTATACTGTGTGTGGAACCCCAACATATGTAGCTCCCGAAATTATTGCAGAAACTGGGTAAAATTATTATATTGGGCAAAATAGATATTATGTATGTGTGTGATACAAATGATCATTGTGTTAATCATAACTCTCTACCAAAAATATAAAAATATGGTATGCATATATCATTACTGCATATGCAAACAGTGGTAGAATAGAGGGAACAGTGGCAGAATTCTAAAATAGTTTAAAGGGACATAATACTCATATGCTTAATCACTTGAAACTGATGCAGTATAACTGTAAAAAGCTGACAGGAAAATATCACCTGAGCATCTTTATGTAAAAAAGGAAGATATTTTACCTCACAATTTCCACAGCTCAGCAGAGTAAGTTCTATGTAAAAAGTTATACTCAGCTGCTCCCAGCTGCAGGTAAACAAATTTAAAAAAATGAAGAAATGAACAGCAGCCAATCAGCATCAGCAGTGCTGAGGTCATGAACTCTTACTGTGATCTCATGAGATTTGACTTAACTCTCATGAGATTTCATAGTAAGCTTCCTTTACCTGATTGGTGAAATAATATGAGAGTGCACGATGCTAGTCCCTTCAGATGTCCCAGGACAAACACACTAAAATGCTGCTTAGAAAATCCTTTACAATGGGAGGTGGCTACTGAGGAACTTTTGAGGTAAAATATCTTTCTTTTTTACATAGAGATGTTCAGGTGATATTTTCTAATCAGCTTTTTACAGCTATGCTGCATCACTTTCAAGTGTTTAAACATTTGGGTATTATGGCCCTTTAAGGAAAATCTGTTGGTACCATGAATGGTTCTAAAACCTAAAACCATTTGGGGATTTGGGGCGTACAAGGAGGCCAGTGAGCAGAGTCATCTGAGTTCTGTCTGCCTAGTAGTGGGGGGGGGCACAATGTGTCATTGTTGGTCTAGGGAAGGGCTATGCGGGCTGTGGGAGAGGATGCAGCTGTAACTGGTTAGGGGTGTGGTTATGTGGTCTAGGGTGTTGCTAAGGAGGAAGGAACAGTGCTAGGAAGGAGTGTTCACCTACCCCATAAACACAGTGAGGATGCATAATAAGAAAGAGCTACCACTAGATCCTACCTTTAACAGTTTTATTTAATGATTCAGATAGAGTATACCATTTCAAACCTTTGTCGAAGGAGCAACAATGCCCTACTGGGAGCTAGCTGATCACAATGAGTGAACAAATTACATGTATGTGCTGCCACTATTTAGCAGCTAGCTCCAAGTAGTGTATAGCTGTTCCCGAGCCTACCTAAGTATGCTTTTCAACAAAGGATACCAGAAGAGCAAAGCAAATTAGTTAACAAAAGTAAACTGGAGACTTTTTAAAAGTTACATGCTCTGTCAGTGTTGACAAATAATAAGGAAACAAATCAGAATTAATAGTATTTTCCACTAATTTATTAGGAGTTGCCTTCTTATTTGATTTTGAGGGAAGTAATGATTAACTGTAATGGATAATAGCAAATAATTAATACAAATTGGCCATCAAAATCAGTTTACCCAAATTGTTGTAATCATGTTCGGATTTTCCTTTTTTAATGCTTCCTAATGTTAAACTTGTTTTACTATGAAAAATGTATGTGAAAAGCTGTGGAAGTATTATATTTTGTGTTGTATATAGACATTGATAACAAGCAAACAAAATGTAAGAAAATAAATAATGGTCTTAAAATAAACATTATTTGATCCTATGAAATAGAGAGAGCGAAAGAGAGACAGAGAGAGAGAGAGAGAGAGAGAGAAAGAAAGAGAGAGAGATAGACACCGTAGATAGATGATATATAGATAGATACTTAGATAGATAGATAGATAGATAGATAGATAGGAGAGAAGAGAGAGAGATATTTGAATTTCATATCTACTGTATATTAAAAAGTAAGTTTTCATTACAACTGATGAATCAAACTCCATCTAAAATATTACTAACATTCCTGATTTGTTTTTTGTAAAGGGGCGAATTCAGTTAAAATAGTAGATAGTGCTACTACTACAAGCTAGCAGCAGTACACACATTTTTTAAATTGATTTATTTTTTAAGATCAGCTGTGCCTTAATTTGCCACAAAAATTGTTCAGCATAGTATGTTTCTACTTCAGCATGGGATTCTGGGTAAAGTACTTTTCTTTTTAACCTGGTGTGTACAGCTTTGCACCTATATAAAGAAGTCAATTTTCACATGGATTTAAATGCAAAAACATGTTGTAACTCCTATTTGCATGTCTTTACCCATACTCTGTTGCAGTAGAGCAATGAAGTGATTAAATACATCTTTCTCTGGTTGAAACAAGCTAAATGCTAAGCTATGTTAACTGTTTCTATTTTATCCTGAATTACTTGAATTTCGTTCCAGCTTAGTTCAATTCTCAGTTTCTAGACTATTATGTAACACAAAGAGTATTATATACAGTAGTTATTATAATCAATGTTATCAATTGTCAATGTGCATCTTTTAAATATTTTAAGGTATGGCTTGAAGGTTGATATCTGGGCGGCCGGTGTGATCACTTATATCCTGTTGTGCGGATTCCCCCCTTTCCGTGGGTATGTTAAGCTTTCTCTTTAATATTGTGATTTTTAAAGGGAAATCTGCCATTCAATTGTTTAATTATGCATAATGAACAAACTTTAAAATGTACTTTATTTATGTTGTCTGTTTTCTGTATAATTTAAATCTGAACATTACAGTTTTAAAACTGCCCCCCCCCCCCCATACAGAGAGATGATTGAGTGCAATGCATAGAATTCCAAGCCCTGTTCTTATTACATGATGTGCAGCAGTGTTCTCCCTTGGATTTATTTAATAGGCACACCACCCAGCTGATTTTACTGACCACCCAGCTAAAATATAAGTGAATATAAAGTGAAAAATAAATAATTTTAAATTGTTTTCAATGTTTGTTGCACAAATAATCATTTATTCAGTTTATGTTACATTATTCAATATGACATTTGTTTGAGTAACTTAAGTAACATTTATAGTTGACAGAAGATGTTATATTATTGTAAAGTATTAATCTTCTTCTACCTGGCAATGCCAATGCCAGTTGGCAAACATTTTGGAAGGTCACTGCACAGTAATTGCTGGTTGTGTTCTGTGGGTTGTTCATATTTTCTTTGATTGGCAACAGCAAGAAGATAAAATACTACATACTAAAAGGGCTTTTTTTTAAGGAGTGTATCCATAGACTACTAAACAAAGCAAATTGTGCTAACAAGATGATAGTCTTAAAGGGATATGAAGCCACGTTTTTTTCTTCTTTCATGATTCAGATAGACCATGCAATTTTAAATAACTAACCAATTTACTTCTATCATAAAATTTGCTTTGCTTCTTTTGCTATCCTTTGTTGAAAAGAATACCTAGGTAGACTTAGGGGCAGCAATGTACTACTGGGAGCTGTGATTGGTAGCTACACATATATGCCTCTTCTCATTGGCTTACATGCTGTCTTCAGCTATCTCCCAGTAATGCTTTGCTGCTCCTTTAACAAAGGATATCAAGACAAACAATGCAAATTTGAGAATAGAAGTAAATTAAAAAGTTGTTTAATGTTTTATGTTTTTCATTTATTTTTTATGCGGATCTGTTATAATGTTTAGCCTAATGCCTGATGCATATAAAGATACAAATACATACATGCTCTATTAAATAATTAATGACTTCACAAAATTTTGGAGGACTGTAAAATAGGGAACCATTGAAAATATTCATACTATTCATTCAGTCTCTATGTAACGCCTATTTTTTTGTATGCAATTACTACAGCCAATCAGAGGCTGAAGTACCCTAGGCAAAAAGCTTGCTGCTGTAGAGAATAATGGCTAAGGTACTATGACCTTTCATTATCTAGACTTCCCAGCCTATTTAAAAAACTAACGTTCTTATCATGCTCTTTGGAAGTATTATAAATGATGGAAGTATTAAAATTATGATACAATCTTATTATTTCTTCACAAATAATGCCTGCAGTGTAATCAGATATTTTATTTGTGTTTTTTCTTTAGAAGCGGAGATGATCAGGAAGTACTTTTTGATCAAATTTTAATGGGCCAGGTGGATTTTCCTTCTCCTTATTGGGACAATGTATCTGACTCTGCCAAGGTATTTCTAACTATGTAGCTACGCTGCATTGTTTTGTTTAGTATAATTATTTCCTAAAATAGAATTTGGAAATGCTACATTTTCACTATGTTGATAATAAAGAATTTTTTTAAAAAATATTTAAAGCTTTGTTTTTTTTTTGTAACATATCTTTAACTTTAATGTAATATCAATGTCAGAGATATAAATGATGGAATTTGTTACAGAATTGACATTCAAAACTATAAATTAAAAGGATACTAAACTAAACCCAATTTTTTTCCCTTTAATTATTCAGATAGAGCATGTAATTTTAAGCAATTTTCTAATTTTTTCCTATTATTTTTCTTCCTCCTATCTTTATATGAAAAGCAGGAATGTAAAGCTTAGGAGCCAGCCCATTGTTGGTTCAGCACCTAGGAAGTGCTTCTGATTGGTGGCTAAATGTAGCCACCAATAAGCAAGTGCTTTTCAGGGTGCTCAACCTAAAATGGGCCGGCTCCTAAGCTTACATTCCTGCTTTTTAACTAAAGATAGCAAGGGAGGAAATAAAAATTGATAATAGGAGTAAGTTAGAAAGTTGCATAAAATTGCATGCTCTATCTGAATCATGGAAGAAAAAATGTGGGTTTAATGTCCCTTTAAGCCGAAATATTTACAACAACAACAAAAAATTAGTTAAAAAGACAAGAAATCTATTAGAGCAAAGTGAACAAATAGAAAATAACTTAAAGGTGAAAAATAAACTTTTTTTTTTTTACTAAATGCAGCAGCAAAATGCTTTACAATCTCAACTCAGATTATTTAAATTTACTGAAGTAATTGCAGTAGGAAAATCTAGAAATACTGTAAGTGACAGTGTACTGTAAATACGTCCATAATGTGTTTAGCAAGTCAAAAATGACTTGCTATACCAACTGCAGAGTTTAAAATGTTTGGAGAATTGTACCTTTAGGTATATTGTTTTATATGAAATAGCTGTTTCTGATAACTGAAACCACAACCCAATACAGGGCTAGAGTACAAGTGGCGCATACATTTTTTATCACTAACTTTCGGACTTAAAATATCACAACCACGCTTAATCCCTCTCTCCATAGTCTTAGTCATAGTGCACAAAAGAATGCCTTTTTTTTATCGTTCTAACCTGACTGTGCTAGATCAACTGCAATATAGCCAAAGTTGTGTAAGGTATGTTCTTCTCTATATATATACAGGTATACCCCGCTCATACAGCGGGTTAGGGACCGGAGCCTCGCTGTAAAGTGAAAACCGCCTTAAAGTGAAACAAGGCAGTTTTAGCTTTCTTTTCACTTGCCAGTGTGTTTAAAAATGTGAAAACATGTTTGAACTAACATATATTAGGAGTGCAATAGTGCTATGTTTAGTTTAACACTCGCACAGCACAGTATTCAATAAATACTGTACCTGTAAAATAGAGACAATTACTGTAGTAAAACTTGTCAAACTATAACACTGAGACACAGATTGCACTGTAATGCTGTAAAATGGGTGAACTGTGCATAGCAAAATGGTGCCAGTCACTTTTCTCGCATTCTCACGATGATTACAGCACTGTTTCAAAATTCTTGGAAGTTGAACTTCAGCTCCACAAAGCGCTGTATTAGCGAAGCGCTGTAAAGTGAAGCGCTGTAAAGTGAGGTATACCTGTATATAGTAGAAGAGGATAGAACAGGGCTCAAAAAGCGGAAACAAAAAGACAGCACCAGAAACCTCTGATTGTGTAGTATGTTCAGAGGAATTGTATGCCAACAGAGCAGCTACCTGTTTTTATACTTCATACTACACTATCAGAATGTACTACACATACTACACTATCAGAACATACTACACGTACTACACTATCAGAACATACTACACATACTACACTATCAGAACGTACTACACGTACTACACTATCAGAACATACTACACATACTACACTATCAGAACATACTACATATACAACACTATCAGAACATACTACATGTACTACACTATCAGAACATACTACACATACTACACTATAAGAACATACTACACGTACTACACTATCAGAACATACTACACATACTACACTATCAGAAAATACTACATATACTACACTATCAGAACATACTACACATACTACACTATCAGAACATACTACACGTACTACACATACTACTATCAGAACATACTACACATACTACACTATCAGAACGTACTACACATACTACACTATCAGAACATACTACACATACTACACTATCAGAACATACTACACTATCAGAACATACTACACATACTACACTATCAGAACGTACTACACGTACTACACTATCAGAACATACTACACATACTACACTATCAGAACATACTACATATACTACACTATCAGAACATACTACACATACTACACTATCAGAACATACTACACGTACTACACTATCAGAACATACTACACATACTACACTATCAGAACATACTACATATACTACACTATCAGAACATACTACATATACTACACTATCAGAACATACTACATGTACTACACTATCAGAACATACTACACATACTACACTATCAGCACGTACTACACGTACTACACTATCAGAACATACTACACATACTACACTATCAGAACATACTATACTACATATACTACACTATCAGAGCATACTACACGTACTACACTATCAGAACATACTATACGTACTACACTATCAGAACATACTACAAATACTACACTATAAGAACATACTACAAATATTACACTTTCAGAACGTACTGCACATACTACACTATCAGAAGGTACTACACATACTACACTATCAGAACATACTACACTATCAGAACATACTACACATAGTACACTATCAGAACATACTACAAATACTACACTATAAGAACATACTACAAATACTACACTATCAGAACGTACTACACATACTACACTATCAGAACATACTACACTATTAGAAGATACTACATACAGGTATATGTGTATATATATATATATATATATATATATATATATATATATATGTATAAAACATACATAGCTATCTTTAGACATGTATATGTATGTATCTCTGTGTTAAACCCCTTTGCCTACTACAACTTACTCCAGGACTGGTTTTGAATTGGCTGTGAGTATAATCATGTATGCTTCCTAAATAAAAGATAATAGAAAAATACATTTATTTAAGTATTAGTAAAAAGCTAAAAGCAGTGTTAAATATTAATAGATTTAGAGAATGTCTCTTTAAACAATTTAAAATCAAAAGGACATTTCTTTCAGATTAAAACAAAATGCCCAAAAAATATTTTAACAGTTTAATCTGTACAGGTACAAAAGTTATTCCCAAAAGCACATGCAATTGTTTTTTGTAAGATATTCACAAATGTCTGGGATATGTATCAGGTTATCAGAAGGATAAATTAAACCTACAATTTGTACAAGAATATAAACAAAGTAAATTATATGCTGTAGTTTACAACTCTCCACCCTCAGGCATGTTATACGGCTTTGCACTTGTCACAACCCTGTTTGTTTTTTAATGAGATTTTTATTATAGCTTATACTGTTCCATCACAATTACACTGCTTGCTTTTACATTAACGTTGCTCATGATCATATCTCAGCACTGTGACCAAAGATATTATGAATATAGTGTAACAAATTTGGTAATAACAATTCAGGAAAATATTAGATTAGTAAACAAAATAGCGACCATTTCTTGTCCATTATGTCTAAAATGATTAGCTGCAACTTCCCTCTGAGAAGGCAGAGGGAAGCCAAAATATTTGTCTGAGACTTTCTAACCCTCATACTAGATTTTTTTTGGTATTTCAGCAGTAAACTGTTCTGTAAAATTGCATCAGGCTGATATATCACAGAATATTCAATTTCTGTGGATGTTACATTTTGAGATACTATAAATCTTCTCTGTGTCACACATTATTTAAAAATAAGCTCCACCTTGAGATTTGAAAATAAGTAGTTATTGCTGATGTTTTAATTATTAAATGGATTCACAAATGACTTTTTTTTAATTTCTTTTTGCAGGAACTAATCACCATGATGCTACAGGTAGACGTGGATCAGAGGTTTTCTGCTCTGCAAGTTCTTGAACATCCATGGGTTAATGTAAGAATCAATCAAATACCTATAAATTTTATATATATCTATATATCATAATTTGAAAATGAAAGGCAGAGGATATGAGTAAAAGAAGTATGCCATAGTTAAAAAAAAAATGACACATCTTACTAGAACTCAAGAATGTCTGCTATATCCAAAGTCTATCTTAAAAATTAATTTAGCCTGGGCTTAAACAGCTAATTAAGCCATATAGTTATCTTTCAACCTCCCAGGAAATATATTGAGATGATGGAGTTTTTCCAAAACCCATGTGAGAAACTTATTAACTTAGTACTAAATTAGATAAATGTTTACAAAATATTTAATATTCCGCCCTCCTGTTCTATGCATTTTGATTCCCCATGAAAGTCTACAATTAAAACTCCCTCTTTTCTGTATCTGTCTCACATATCTCGCTTTTTTCATAGATCTAATGTAAATGTCCTGGTGCCTGTTTGCAGAGTAGTTTTGAAGTATTTATCATGCTCATTTGAAGTTTGTTTTATAGATGTTTACATTTTCTACTTTTTTATCAGAGTAAAGAAAAATACACAATGGTCCTACTTTTTATAAGTTGATCATCCTTGATTAACAGTTTTCTGCTTCTGCATCACTGTGACTTGGGGAACATAATTAATGACTATAACACAAGTCTTACAAGCTGATTATGTAATTATGGTGTCTATTACAATCTATAGTATTCAGGCTGTTCAATTGGGTTTCACAGTGTGCTAAACCATTAAAATCCATAAGTAAATATGTGTGAATATCAAATGACTGTAAAGAGATCAGGTATTGTGCATTGAGAATCCCTACGAGAAGTATTCTAATTAATCAGAGCACACTTTTTTGTAGATGTGTGTGGCTTATTTTATGCATGCTCAGATCCCATTTAAACAAATACATTTATATCATTGTTTTATTTAACTGTTAGTGCTCAGATCACACTTTTAAACTATAAAAAAGTGAATAAAATATGATAGTCAGGATAGTTTGTTGGTGGTGCAAAGTTGGAGAATGGGTAGTAAATGTGTCATCTATCTTTTTATCTATCATTTAAACAATACATTTTGCTCGGAAATTAAAAACCAACACAATTGTTCAGCACTTAGGTGGAGCAGGCTGCTAGGGTCTATACCAAAACCCCAAACAAATAGCAAAACAGTCCAGACCTCAGTACAAAATATTGTATGTTTATATGGCTTAATAAGTTTTTTTAAGTATACGGTGCTGCTGCAGTCTGGACTGTTTTGCTAGGAAAATTAAAGAAACTCTAATCAAACACACAGAACCAATCTGTATAATATCCTCCTTTCACTTGGATGTGATGGTAAACAAAGAGCCTGTATAGTTTTTTCATGTGTTAACTGATTTTGAATGTGGGAAATTCATATCTTCTTAAATGTTTAGAAAATGTAATGTGGGTGTGCTATGGTCCTGCTTACAATGCATTGAAATGGGCCTGGTACGAAAGCAAAAAATACAGTATTTGCATTTGAAGTTTTTTCACAGCAAATTCTAAAATATTTAAATCTAGACCCTTATTTGTAATTGCATTATGGGCCATAACAACAAATAGATTTTTGTCTTACTGTCCTCAAGCTATTTAAGTAAATATGCTTTAGGGATTGGCAAATGTCTGTTTTTGACATTTGAATGGTAGAATAAGTGATCCCCCTGAGATTCATTCTTCAATTCAAATTTTTCCATAGAATTGACATTAGCATTCAGCAATCACACATTTAAATACCACATATTAATATCAATTGTCATAGGCTTTCATTGAAGTCTATGAGAATCAACATTCAAATTTTAATATTAAAATGTTACATTCAGTATTTTGATGTACCATTCGATAGAGAACAAAATGAAATGTTGAATGTTCAGAAAATATTCAACATTTGTTTGAACAAATGTGGCAATAATTTTTATTTTTAGCAAATGTGCTGAAACCCTAATCAATCTCTAATAAGCTTTCAAGATATCAGACATATTGTCATCAGATGAATGTCTAGGAAGAATTACAGTCCAACAAATGTATTTATGGATACATCATAAGCTACCAAGTTCCATAACACATTTTTATATAAAAAAAAAATAATGGCAAATTCTAATTCACTAAAATTCTCAAATAGTTTGTTTATATCACTCACTTATGTTTTTCATCCTGACTTATTATTACGACATTGAGAGATTTATAAGACATCTAAAATATTTTTATTCCTTTAGATGAGGGTTTTCATGGAATAAATATAAACATGAAAGCAACATTGGAAAGATTCAACAAGACAGCATTTTCCTTTTCACATGTCACACAAGACTCAATTTCCAGTGTATATCATGTTTCTGACAGTTTAATGCATGGTGCAGGAATTTAGTGTCAAATGTTGTTCTTGCTGAGCAGCTAAAGTATTCCATGCCTTATTTGACATTCACCATGGGAACTAACATACATTTGATGTCATAAAATGTATAATTAAAATGAAATTAGTATCAGGCAATGCAACCTTTAAAGAACAAATGTATGCCTGTTTACAACTGTTTGAGCCATTTCTAGTCAAATCCCTTTAAACATGAAAAATAATTTGTATTCCATTTTAAATGTGTTTAAATGTATTTTGTTGTGTTTGAATAAAAATACTTAAATACTTTACATTCCAATGTTCTTCACACAGTAGAAAATGTTCTTTGTATTTTTAAATATATACTGTATATATATATATATATATATATATATATATATATATATATATCTTTACCTGTATATATTCCTATAGATATAGGTATAGATATATATTTTAAAAAAAATACTCAAATATATATAGAAATATATATTTAAAAATAAAAAGAACATTTACTTCTATGTGAAGAAAATTGGAATGTAAAATATTCATAATTACCTTCGGCTTTATTGGTCTAGTGCGGTGTCAGATTTGTTTGTTTATTTTTAACAGTGCGCTCCATTAAAGTCTATGAGGAGAAGAAATTAACCCTTTCATGATATCCGAAGTCCTGAAGTTAGCACAGGGTTTTCTCTCTCCCACTAACTTTTTACTTTCAACTTGTAAAAAGCGTGCTAAACCGCACGCATTAAAGTTTACTTTTGCGAAGTTACAAGTTAGACGATTTTATTGAATGTAAAAATATATATTTATTCATTATTGCTAACTACTGATTCTATAGATGTTATAGATTCATAAACAAGACTTTTGGTTATTTGCTCATTGCAACATATGGCAAATTACAGTTTAATACACTAGACTTTTCTAATTGTTCTTTAATAAATAGATCTTATAACATGCTCAAATTGTAGTGTATTTTTTTACTAAAAATGTATAGTTTTCTAATGCATTTTGCACTAAAAAGTTACATATAAAAAGAGGGGATATCTTTTTTAACAAATGTAATAATATAGTTTAATACTGTATACATAACAAATGCAGGTTCTACTTTAAAGAATGTAGTGTATGACAGACAGTTAAGGTATACGAAAATGGATATAATTGAAGCTGAACAAAATTATTAAGGAACATTTATTAAGAATGGTTTGAAAACTAATAGATTTTAATTTGGCTCATCTTTTGACAAACGGGTCTAATTAAAGAGACCTAAAACAAGTTAAAGGGATATGAAACAAGTTAAAGGGATATGAAACAAGTTAAAGGGATATGAAACAAGTTAAAGGGATACAATTTAAAAAAACAAAGAAAGTTTCCAATTTACTTTTATTATGAAATTTGCTTTGTTCCCATGGTAATCCTTGTTGAAGATTTACCTAGGTAGGTGTCTGTAGCACTAAATGGCAGGAAATAGTGCTGCCGTCTAGTGCTCTTGTAAATGGATAACATTCTTGCAAAACTGCGACCATTAGTGCTCCAGACACGTGTACGCTCCTGAGCTTATATCCCTGTTTTTCAACAAAGGATTCCAAAAGAACAAAGAAAATAGAAGTAAATTAGAAAGTTGTTTAAAATTACATGATCTATCTGAATCATGAAATACATTTTTTGGGTTTCCTTTACCTTTAAAGCTAGCTCTGGAGTAGCATTGCACCTCTTCTCTAGAGCTGAACATTGTCAGTAATTGATAGCTAAGCCCCTATGGCGTCCCTGATTGGCTAAGCTCTGCCACTGTCGCTGTGATTACCCTCTTTGCCCTTTTATGCCCCTTTAATTGTCCTGTGTTCACTAAGAAAGGCAACCACAGGTGCAGTAAAGATGCAGCAAACAGAAGAGATTTTTGAGTAAACAACAAATCAATTATTCTAATTAAATAGCCGTTTTCTTTAGATCAGATATACAGTTAGGGGCAAAGAAAATAGAAACAGTTACTCTAATTTAATAGAAGATAATTCTGAGTGCACTGGAAGTTGCTTCCCCCAGTAATAAAAGAGTATGGTTAGCAGATTAGAGGAAAGCACTCAGCCCTTACTGAGCACAGCTCTTTGAATAAACAGACATGTTATTCAATATATCCCAGAATGACTCTTAAACCTGAAAGAAACATGAAAATATGCTGTGCTTTCTAGGGATGTCTATGAAGATAGCGATTCATATCTGCATCTTACATTTAACCTCTTAAGGACATATGACGGAATTTTTCCGTCATAAAACAATTGAGCAAACTGAAAGCTTTGTCCTTAAAAGGTTAAAGTATTTGCCATGTTTAGTTAAAGTCTAATTGACAAATCTATTTTAACCATATGTCTGCCAGAGAGCACTGTATTGCAGCCAAGGGTAAAATCTTTCAAGCTCTTATGTCTTTTAAAACAAGAATGCAGCTAGAACACATTATTTTAAATGACTTTTCTATTATCAAATTTACTTTGTTATCCTTGGAGCTAGCTGGTGATTAGTGACACTACACATTTCCTCTTGTCATTGGCTCACCAGAAGTGTTTAGCTAGCTACCAGCAGTGCATTGCTGCTCTGGAGCTGACTTTAACTTTGTTTTAACCAATGTATCAATCCACATGCATGCTTAAATTAAGCTATATGTTTGGCGGAGGTTAACCTCATAGGCCAGAAGGAAATACACCAAGTAATTTTTTTTCTTCAATAAAACAAAACAGTTCATTTTCAATTATTGTCTAATATTATGTCATTGCATTGTTTGGGAGTACGGAAGCATATTGTTATTTTATGATATATTTGTCTTATTTCCAGGATGATGGTCTGCCAGAAAATGAGTATCCCCTCTCAGTGGCTGGAAAAATAAAGAAACACTTCAACACGGGCCCCAAGCCCAACAGTACCTCAGCTGGAGTTTCCGTTATAGCAGTAAGCATACCCTTTATATAGTATCGTTATTTCCCTGTGATAATTAGTTATGTATAACTGGTCATTTGTGTATGATTTTATTAGTATTGCTTTGCTTGTTCTCTTGCTATTACCTAAATTATCTTCCAAAGGATTGCATTACAATTGCAAACATACAGCTCGACCCCTAAAACAATATGTTCAGAAACACTACCCTTGTTTCTTTCTGTTAGGTGAGTCATAAGGGGGGTCTAGTCACCAAAGTCTGAATTTGAAATTGCTGGAAACTAACTTTAAAGGGACATTAAACACTTTGATATTGTATTACAAATTAATAAGTAGTATATATATATATATATATATATATATATATATATATATAAAATTATATAAAAAACTGCAATATACTTTCATTATTTATTTTGTCCCCTTTTCCTGTAATTTCATTCTGAAATAGTGAGCTTTTCAGTTCTTGTTAGAAAGGGAAGTGCAGAACACTGTTGTATTCCCTACATCCATTGGCTGCACACTCTAGTGACCTATTTATAACTGTCTCTAATTGGCCACAGCAGAGAAGGTAACCTACCCATTACTTTATAGACACTAAAATGTATTACACTTATTTTGTCAATATTTAAACAGCTAATGAAACTTTAAAAAAAAAAATTGTATGCATTCGATCTAGTGTTTATCCCTTAAAGAAAAGTGAAGAAACTGATTTGTAAAAAAAATCTTCTAGTTGGCCAAGTCACTTAGTAAAACTTACTCACTACCCACATTTATTCAAGTTAGCTTTTCTAAAAAAAAAACAACCAACTAGCCAGCAGAGCAAACTGGCTATCAGCAAAGCACCATCAATGCCCTGAGACAGTTATTGCAAGTTTCCTGCTCTAAATATACTGACTTGCAAACGGCATACATACAAAATGGTTTATTTATGCCAATGCAGGGGCCATTTGTTATTAGCCAAAAAGGAGAGACAATTAAATACAATTATTAAGTTTAAATGGCTGGTAAGTCAGTTTAAAAGTTGGGTTCTGTAGACAAGTGGAGTGAAGCCAGTGTTTAAACTTAGCAAATACTTTACAGTGAATAAGAATACATTCAAGTTGAGTGGTCCATCTTGCTCTGATGCCATCAGACTTTTCTTAAATTACTTTTTAAAAAGTGGGTATGAATTTAAAACCTTTTTGAATACATCCCATGTAGTGCCCTGTGTATATTATAATAAACCTGTCAATTCTTTATATGGTAATGAGATCATTACTAACATAGCATAACTAGCAATAACGAAAACTTTTAACTGCAATATTTAAAGAGCTTCAAAACTGAACTGAATATTGCACTATTGAATTTAATTTCACCAAACTTTGGTTATGGTAAACATTACTGATTAGGATATGAAATGTGAATTATTCCTAACATTTGTAGCAATTAATATAAAAGCACATAATTTGGAATAAACATTTTTTAAAGGAACTTAAAGTTTGAATGTAAATGGGGAATGTTAGGGTTTACCATATGGGATTGATTTCAATGCTGTAGAAAAGCGTATCAAATAATTTATCTACAACAATTCCCATAGATTACTTTAACAAAGGATACAGAGAGAATGGAGACAATTTGACAATAGAAGTAAATTGAAAAGTTTTTAAGATTGTGTGTTCTATCTGCATCATGAAAGAAACATTTGGGGCGTCATATCCCTTCATCCCCCAACTTGTTGTTATGTGGCACGTTATTCCCACAAAATATTATTTTCATAAACACGTTTCACTCAATCTAGGTCATAGAAGTGATGATTTTGTCATTATGCCCCAATGTACAATGTTTAGTCTCATTTTTGATGACAAAAGTAATTAATAATTTCTAGTATTATATACTTCCCTAAGGTTGGTACAGCTATTTTTCAATGACAGTAACATATTTGTTTTGTATACTTTAAAGGGACACTGAACCCATTTTTTTTTCATTCACGATTCAGATAGAGAATGCAATTTTAAGCAACTTTCTAATTTACTCCTATTATAAATTTTTCTTCGTTCTCTTGCTATCTTTATTTGAAAAAGAAGGCATCTAAGCTAAGGAGCCAGCATATTTTTTGGTTCCGAACCATGGACAGCACTTGTTTACTGGTGCTGTCCAATCAGCAAGGACAACCCAGTTTGTTCACCAAAAATGGGCCGGCATCTAAACTTACATTCTTGCTTTTTAAATAAACATACCAAGAGAATTAAAAAAATTTGATAAAAGGAGTAAATTAGAAAGATGCTTAAAATTGCATGCTCTATCTGAATCAGGAAAGAAAAAAATTGGGTTCAGTGTCCCTTTAACACAAGGCCTTAAAAGTTCAATATATCTTATTTTCTGTTCCCTGTTTACTAAAGAGGGTAAAATAGACAAACTGGAAGGGATTCCTGTTTTCCACACTTGAGTGAATAGGGTCCTAACATAATACAGGAATTGATTAAGTTTGTCTCACGGCAGAACAAAGATTTCATTTTAGTGAATATAGTCCTATAAAATTATATTGCAATACTGTTCCTATTTTTGCTTTAGTAGTTTGCAGCTTATAGTGTGGTCTTTATAAAGCAGGAAAAAAAATAACTTGAAACACCTTAATAAAATAAAAAGCTAAAGATATTATTGCAAACCAAATTCCATTATCAGCAGAGAACATATTACATAAAGTATTAGCCTCAAAAACCAATATATACAACAGAGATAAATGTATCACAAGTTGATAAAATCTTCAGTTTCATATTATATTGTAGGCTAAAGAGCTGTAGCTCTTACACAATACACATGAGAATAACAATTTCCCAGTTAAACATAAAACATGACTCTCAAACTAAGTAACTGCCTCTAAGTACATGGTCTTGTCTTGACCAGCTGACATTAAAAATATATTAGATTAAGTAATTTGTGTGGATCATGAGTGTATTTGTATCTGGCTATCTGCCTATTAGTTCCCTTTAAAGGCAATAAAATTGAATAAAATTAAACAACTATAAACAGAGAACAGTTAACATGAAAAAAAAACCAGTCAGAAATACTCTATCACACTGCTGTAGAACCATATTGGTAATGGTGGGTAGATTTCCTCTGACCAATGAAGTAGATAGAAAAGACTCAAAGAAGTCTGAGGGTATGGAAACACCAAATCCTACCTATGCCCATCCTCTTTCTGCTTTGGGTGTTTCATATCCCTTTAATCCAGTTTACCTGTAACAGCTAAGTTGTGTTACAAGGTTTTTGGCCACATTTTACAAATAATGTAAATTATGTATCTATTGGATTCTGTAAATTATATATATATTTAATATTCTCTTTATGTTTTAAGTATAGTATTTTTTCATTCGTTTTCTGAAAGCCTAGGAAAGTGTCCTATTTAAAAAGAACCCAATATTCTTTGTGAGTTCCTCCTTATTGTATTTCCATAAGTTTAATATGGTTTACAGAATCATTACAAAACAAATTTTTTTGAAGTTTGATTTTATTTTGTTCTCCATATTGGTACCAGAAAAATATCCAAAAAGCTTTCAAGAATTTCTTTAACCAATGGAAATTCCTCTGCTATCCTAATGGCTTATGAAAAAGCTGGTTCTTTTAAGATCCTGAATTATTTCACTTGGGTGGTTGCATATTCTATGCTCTGTCATTATGAAGCCTTAGTAGAGCATTGTCTTTCTTGTATGCGTTTACCATATTTACCAATTCAATCTGTTTTTGTGAGTGCAGCCAGCATTGATAGAAGAGGTTTTCTACCCACCCTTGCTTTCATATGGTTCAGTTTTGGTATGGACCAACCAGTACATGGTTTGAAGTGAATGAAAGAGAAAACCAGATGTATACCTACTAATATATCAGTTTCTTATCCTCATTGTAGAACCATATAGAGGTCTGCCCTTCTTGGCAAACACGTTTGATTTGTGCAATTTCTTTAGACTCATTTTCCTCTCTGTTTGCAAATAGTCTTGTGTAACTAAGTGTAAAACTGACTCTTACTCTGAGTGTGGTTTAGATAGGGATTCAGACTTTTCTATGGAGCATTTCATCCTGCTACAATGGTCAGAAGACATTTACGCAAGTACTGATGTGGTTCTTATACAAGTGTGAAGAGATTTATTTATTGGTAAATACAAATCTAGTTAAATTATGTAGGATTTTATTTTCTGACTTTTCCCTTTATTTTATGGAATGCTTTAACAGTTTACATTCTCCTTTTTTATTTAATCGTTGGCTTTATACTTAATTAGCACATTTTATACTTGCATGCATTTCAATTATTTCTATCTAATCTTGCAGTTTTTCTCACACATTAAACGTTGCGCTTATTGTATTCATTGCTCATATGTATTATGTTTTCATTGCTCACATTAAAGACTTGTATTATTAATAACAACAACGCTATATCTGAGGACCGCCAGCACGATTGCCCATGAAAGGCTTTGTAGAGAGACTCCAAAACATTCTAATAAATCAATTATTTAATTTTCTTTTAGGTAATTATTTTCTTCCTTTTTTTTTTTTTTGCACTGCAGTTATTGCATAGCTAAAGACCCATGATCATGCTCCAAAAACAGTATCTAGCTATTTTCATTATATATAGAATCATTTGTAGTTTATTAACAATATTGTCATTTTTAAAGTTTTCTGTAAAGTTGCTGTTCTTTCAAAATTCTCATTGTCCTGCCCCTTTCTAATGTAAGGTACTTTGCTGTTGTATTGAAATGGTTTATGCTTTCAAGGTATAGAGGTATGACATATAATATATTTAAATTAAAGGGACACTGAACCCAAATTTTGTCTTTTGTGATTCTGATAGAGCATGCAATTTTAAGCAACTTTCTAATTTACTCCTATTATCACATTTTCTTCATTCTCTTGCTATCTTTATTTGAAAAAGAAGACATCTAAGCTTTTTTCTTGGTTCAGACTCTGGACAGCACTTTTTTATTGGTGGATAAATTTATCCACCAATCTGCAAGGACAACTCAGGTTGTTCACCAAAAATGGGCCGGCATCTAAACGTACATTCTTGCATTTCAAATAAAGATACCATGAGAATAAAGACAATTTGCTAATAGGAGTAAATTAGAAAGTTGCTTAAAATGTTATGCTCTATCTGAATCACGAAAGATTTTTTTTGGTTCAGTGTCCCTTTAAGTCAGCAAAGTTACCATTTCAAAAGTGGGCAGAACAACAGAAATACCATTTTAGAGGCAGCAAAGACAATTTTGAATGTTATGGAGTCTACAAATCTTTCTTTCCTTTAATACATGAAGATGTCTCTTTAAGAACTGCAGTGGTTATTGGTGCATTATTACTCCAGAACAACGTAAAAAAAAACTGGTTGCCTACTTTAAACTTTCTTATTCTTTGGCATCTAAGCTGCATCATGCATTTTCTGATAAAAGAATGTTTGCAGATTTTGAAATTAAAATGTAGAAAGGAATGAATTTAATATGGTCTATACATGAATCTGCACTAAATGATTTAGAAAAATGCAGTTTTACCCACTGATAAAGGTACCACATATTTAATTTAACTGTGGCTCTCATTTTTGTCCTTTAAAGGGACATTAAACACAATTTTTTTCTTTCGTGATTCAGATAGAGAATACCATTTTAAGCAACTTTCTAATTTAGTAATGTGAAAAAGTGTGCGCAAGAGAGCACCAAGCTACTCCAACCCTATAGTCCCTAACGTATAGGAAAAGCAGATAAATGTCAGAAACAATGTGTATGCAGAAGCGCTAAAGAGCTAAAGGTGCAACAGTGAATTACAAAAACAGATATATCAACTGGCTATGCCAAAGAATTTATTAAAACAATTTCGATAGAATACATAAATGTAAAGATATATGTAAAAATCGGACGTCTCCGATATAGTGTAAAACCACAAATAAAATAAAATCACAAATAAAATAAAATAAGTGCTGTTGCCACTAAGATAGATAAAGTCTCTGATATGGTGCTGTAATTGATGGTACAGGGGCCCCTCAAACACAAAGAAAGTCTCACCAAGCGAGATCCATATTAGGGTAAGATTAATACGTATTGCCTTCCTCCCATGGGTGGTCTAAAGTTCGACCGGCTTGTAAACTTACACCTCCGTGAGGCGCGTATGTGGCTTGTGACGTCACCGACCAGGGGTGTTGTCTCCAGGAAACAAGGGGTGTGTATCAAACTGTTTGTGAGACAGACTGGCCTACCTCTAGGTTTGCAAAAAATCTCACAAATTTGCAAACATGGATGCTAGACAGGACAACAGAAAGAGTTAGAGGTGGCGCCTACGGCTAGCTGTCTTGAAAATAAAAAAGTAAATAATTTTATAAAATCAAATAGTGTAAATCAACGTAATAATATTAAAAAAATTTAATATTATTACGTTGATTTACACTATTTGATTTTATAAAATTATTTACTTTTTTATTTTCAAGACAGCTAGCCGTAGGCGCCACCTCTAACTCTTTCTGTTGTGTTGTCTCCAGGCTAAGATCCTATTGGTCAGGATCGCCAAGTGTGAAGTATAGCGGCCGCTATATTGTAGAATTGAACAGGTCTCCGCTCTTAGTGCAGATATGCACACAGGATTAAACTTGTCATACAGCAACTTTGTAGGAACTTGCAGCTTGCTTTAGTTCCAAATTCTTCTTGCTGTCATTGGGCTCTGTGTATTCGATATCCAAAAACTTTATCCGGAACAGTGTCCTTCTCAGCACAGTCTTAATGCTCTTGTGTGGATATCATAAAACACAGTATAGCTGTGGCTTCTTATCATCAACGCGTTTCTCCCTCTTACAGGACTTTTTCAAGAAGAGCATTAAGACTGTGCTGAGAAGGACACTGTTCCGGATAAAGTTTTATGGATATCGAATACACAGAGCCCAATGACAGCAAGAAGAATTTGGAACTAAAGCAAGCTGCAAGTTCCTACGAAGTTGCTGTATGACAAGTTTAATCCTGCGTGCATATCTGCACTAAGAGCGGAGACCTGTTCAATTCTACAATATAGCGGCTGCTATACTTCACGCTCAGCGATCCTGACCAATAGGATCTTAGCCTGGAGACAACACCCCTGGTCGGTAACGTCACAAGCCACATACGCGCCTCACGGAGGTGTAAGTTCACAAGCCGGTCAAACTTTAGACCACCCATGGGAGGAAGGTAATACGTATTAATCTTACCCTAATATGGATCTCGCTTGGTGAGACTTTCTTTGTGTTTGAGGGGCCCCTGTACCATCAATTACAGCACCAAATCAGAGACTTTATCTATCTTAGTGGCAACAGTACTTATTTTATTTTATTTGTGATTTTATTTTATTTGTGGTTTTACACTATATCGGAGACGTCCGATTTTTACATATATCTTTACATTTATGTATTCTATCGAAATTGTTTTAATAAATTCTTTGGCATAGCCAGTTGATATATCTGTTTTTGTAATTCACTGTTGCACCTTTAGCTCTTTAGTGCTTCTCCATACACATTGTTTCTAACTTTCTAATTTACTTCTATTATCTAATTTGCTTCATTCTCTTGATATTCCTGAAAAGCATTTCTAGATAGGCTCAGTAGCTTCTGATTAGTGGCTGCACATAGATGCCTCGTGTGATTGGCTCACCAATGAGCATTGCTATTTATTTAACAAAGGATATCTAAAGATTGCAGCAAATTAGATCATAGAAGTAAATTGTATTCTCTATCTGAATCATGAAAGAAAAATTTGGGGTTTAGTGGCCCTTTAATTATTTCAGCACTCTTTAAACATAATAATAAATTAATGTGCTTCATTTGACAAAGTCATCCCAATACTGTAATAAACAGGGTAATGGTAGGTATTTTACAGTTATTATGTCTGCACTTGGGGGGCATTCATACAAACATAGGAGAACATTAGGAAAGTATTATAACCAGAGATATTACATATAAAACAATTAGAACACATACTCACTTTGAATAAGCATACATAAGTACTACAAAAGGTCTAAATGTCATTGCCCATAAAACTGCAAGAGAAAAAGAAGTCTCACTGAAATATATCATACAATTTCATATAAAATAATATTATAGCTAGATAGACAAGTGTGGAGAGGAATTCATTATTTGAGCATGCTTATGTTGCATCATTAAAATTAAAATAAGGTGAGCTTTCAAATTATTTTGAAAGTGTGTAGTGTTTATTTTTATTTGCAAATGATTGCTTTTTAAATGTAAGTTCCCATGCATGTAACCAATTAGAGTGTAATTTATCGGAAATTCCAAATTATATGAAGTCAAGTTCCCCATCACACCCTCGGATAAATAGTGTAAATAGAGTTGAGCCATTTTCACATAAGCAGTGCATAATATTTTTGTTGATCATTTGGCTCAAGGATAAAATAAACACAAATCTGCTGACAAAGAATGCCTGTGATAAGCATAAGGCTATGCTAGTAGCTAATTTAGATTACACTTAATTGGAAATATGGACAGACTTGTTGGCCTATGGTTCTTATCTGCTGTCAAAATCTATGTTTCTATGTTTAATTCAAAGCAAGGGGGGATTAAAAATTCCTCCCTTTTGTTGTTTGCATATTTTGGAATTAAACTTAGTGGCATAAAGGGTGTGCAAGACTGATTACCCTTTTTTACCCTCATGACAGTACAGCCAATAAGCAGCTATATCTCCTGAGTCATTATCTGCAATGGAAGCATACCCCCTTTAGGATTTTTTTGCAGCTTGTTGCCTGGGGATATGAAAATCACTAACATGCATGGCAGAGTAACCCATTTAATACAGCTGAGCACAACGTTACAGGAAAAGTAGAGCTCCCTGAAATATTGCTACATGACTTGTTGTTATAATTCAACCTGTTGGCACTCTACAAATACCTGATTATAATAATATTACAATTACCAGGTTAAAATGCTACTTACTATTGATTAAAACCTGACCCTTAGGTCCTGATAATCAAAAACTTGCCAGCACGGAGATAAATTACAAAATGTTCAGGGGCTTTTTTAGAGCATTTTATTTCAATCTATGTGTCCCTCATTCACATCCAGAACTTTGTATTGCTAGATAGAGAGTTCATAAGCTAATAGGTTTTGAGGAATCTCGCAGTACTAACGAGACTGCGTAGAAAATCTCACCAGAGACGAGAGCTTTAATTCATCAGACCCTTAATCTGAAGTAACAGAAGTAAATGCAAATGTTCTACTAAAAATCATCCTTATATTTGATTATACGAATAACATTAACAGATTCTCTTTAATCCCAAAAACCTTGAGTAACTATTCTAATGTCTATCTATTACTAGATATTTAGTAATTTCCATAGTTTGGAACCAACTTGATCACACTGATGTGCTGTCAACAACCATCAAAAATGTGTAGCTCACTGTTAGCCTAATTAAAAAATTCTGTACTAGGATGTTAAATAAATTACAGACACATTACCAATACAATGGATGTAGCAATATGATTTTATCTTTCTATACTAGAATATTTATGAGGTAATTTCACAATCAAATTGACATGTAACATGACACCACATTTAATTTCTGCAATTAAATGTTTCCTTTTTAGTGTAGGGCAATGTAAAGTTAGATGTTGTTTTTTAAAATTTGGGCTCTAGTGCAGTCTTTAGTGGCATCCAATAGATACTATCTACAACCACTTTTATTTATTTTTTTACTAATAAATTATTTATTACTACTTCCTGTTGTATAACTTTTATTTCCGCTTGTTAAGCTTTTAATGTCTGTACTTCTCAGACTTCTTCTCCTTGCATTCTAACTCTCCACTACTTGAAAGTCTCTAATGTAGTCTCACTATGACCACTTGTGGTTTTTCTGATATAATGGATTTGAGGCAATAGTTAAACATGCAACTTGCTGACCTGACATAATTTACAAAGAAAAGAGAAACTAACTGAATGGGTGGCCAATTTTAATTAAAAAAACTAAACATTCATCTCACATATTGTTAGCTAAGCTAAGAACAGAACACTTAAAAAGGGAAAATAGAATATTCAATCACATATTAAGATTTTAATACTGATTTCTTATAAACTTCAGTTTATTGAAGCCTATACAAACCAACGTTCCAATGTATTATTTGAATCTTAAAATTAATTTTATAGAAATGTTAGAAAAGTAGAAAGAACGCTAAAGAGAAACCTCTTTCTTCAATTTAAAACAAATATTAAACCCTATCTCTAAATAACATCATGTCTCTTCTAAAGCAGAAAGCATGATAGGTCAACATAGGCAATAATCTAAAACATACCTGATAAACCAGGTTACAACCATAGTTCTGGTTGGGAATCCAAGCCATTAAATCATAAATAGTGGAATGAGGTAGTAAAGCCTAGGGAAAAATTATCTGCAAACTCAAGTTAAAAAAAGTATTTTTTTAAATTGTAGTAAAATGATTTATTACAAATGTACTGAGCTTCTCGAGAACCCCTATCTTGTAGTTTATTTCAAGTCTCAGTTTCATCTGCTGAAGTGTAGTTGACTGGTTGGGCCATCTTTTGATTCAAGCATTGACTAAAATCATACTAATAACTGAAAGTTTAGACAAATTAGTCTAAAATCTAAAAACAGAGTTTAATGATAGAAAATGGCACACTGTCGACAGCAACAAAAGTGGAAAAGAACTTAAATCTATTTTATTAGATGATTTGCATGTCTGTGAGAGTGGATTGAAATGGGGACCCATAATTTGAAAAATAATTTCCTAAAACTATGTTTGTTCTGGCCTAGAATTATACTAAACACTGATTAAAAAAGAGTTTTGAAACATCTGTATATATTGAAACAGCGACATTATATGATGCACATTTAAATAATAGGTAATGAAAATGTTACAAAGTAGTTGGTTAAAAATGAGCCTTTGCAGAATTAATTGACTACAAATATCCATATATCAATCTATGAGACATAAAATCATAATAATTCTAAAAACGGGGGGACACAGATGGCACTTGAAAAGTAAGTAGATTTTCTCTCTTTTTTTTAGCCAAAATGTCATATGTTGTAGTTAATACAAAAAAGTGTCCATTTTGAAGAGCAATAAAATTTGTCACATTATATATTCCTCTTTTATGAAATCCTTTTTTTTTTTTAATTATAAGCTGACAATAATTAATTTTGCATGTGGCCAAAGAGGCTTAATATAATTAAAAACAAATTCTGACATTATCCAGTAGATCAGAGAAGACACATGTGAATGTAAAATAAAAACAACCACCATTCATTTAGTTTTAATAGGCCTCAAACTATTTATCAGCAAATAAGAGCAAGATGCCTTGATTTACTGTTATCCTAAATCTCTACTTTTAAAGAGAGATTTAACACCTCAGAACTGTACTATAAAATGGTTTTATTATATGTAGTAAGAATAAAATAAAATAGACTTAGCAACATACATTCATTATTTAGTTTGTTCCATTTTCTTGTAATTTAAAATTAAAATGGCGTGCTTTGCATTTCCTGTTAGAAGTAAAATTGCTATATTCTACACATTCATTGGATGCACAATCTACTGGCTCATTTATAACTGTCTATAATTGGCCTCAACAGAGTGAAAAACCTGGGTTAAAAAATGGTAGTGCCCACTTCATTATTGGGCACTAAAACTTTACATTTATTTTTTAATATTAAGATATTTCATATACTTAAAAAATCTGCATGTTTCTCTTATGCTAATCTTTGCATTAAATGTATCTTTCTGTCTAGCATTTATTTAGTTTTTAATGTTTAATTAATTGTTACCTGAGGTTTTTACATATCCCAAGATTTCCTGATATTGTTTTCTTTTACATAGATACTATCAAACTTAATAAAAAAAATAATGGATAATAGGTAAATCTAAAGATAGATTTATTTTTTCTTATTGAGATAAAACAAGTTGTTACTTTGCTTGACTTGCCGGCAAGAACATATCTTGCGATATGAAGTTTTTTAGGGCCCATTTTATCCAAAACAATAAGTCAGAGGTCCTAATTGAATTAAAACCTACTTTTTGAACACCAGAAAACGTGTACATTATTATATAGATTGTAGTATGGAGCACCAAAAAGTCTTCAGAGCTATAGACTTTTGACGCGCATTAACACCATCCAGTGGTAAATGTATATGGCACGTCTTATATAATTTATTTATCGCACTTCCATTTCCTTTGCACATAAAATATCTTGTTCACCAAAATGAAAAATTAATGTACAGTAAGGGAGACAACTGTATCTGTGTTTTGATTACCTGTTTCCTATATACATCCCTGACATTTTTACTATATTATATATGATATATTTGTTACATTTTATGTTAAAATAACGTTATCTCTTAATATAATTTCATCTCAGATCTATTGTGTTCTTTCTATTGCATACATATATACATCATGAGTATCTTAAATATTTGTGATGTTTATGGATAGGTTTAATTCTGTAGTGTTAGAAAAAAAACCTAGCATGTGTCTGCATGACTGTATAGGACCATGCATCGAACTATGTAATTATATTCTAGGAATATTTATTTTGTAGTTTCATCCTTCCTTGAATAAAAATAATGTTATAATGGAAATTAATGTGCTATGGTTATGTGAAAATGTATATAAGGGCTAGCTACAGAATAAAAAAAGAACAATTTTGATAGTCTCCTTTAAAAAAAATTAATATTCATTAGAAAAGTGTAATTTGAATTCTAAGAGCAAAATATCACTAATCTTTTATGAACATTCTCATGTTAAAATAGCAGTTTATTATCAGAAATGCTAAAAGGTGTGTTGTCTTAAAGTGATGGTAAATCCTAGTGTTTTTTAAATACTGAGATTTATTAGTGCTATAAATAAAGGGAACTTTCAGTCATGAAATATAAAAAAACTTCATGATGAAACTTCCTTTATTTGCCTTCAGTTTTTACAGAGCAAAAACACTTTTTTTTCAATGAGGTGACACTTCCACTTCTTAGCCAATAGCTGTGCTTGCCCTTTGGCATTATGCCGGATGACTAGCACACTATTGGCTTAGAGATGGAAACACCACCTCATTGAAAAAAGTAGCAAATTTGCCGTGGGCACTCAGCTCGGCATAAACTGCAGGCAAATAAAGGAACTTTCAGCATGAAGTTTTTTATACTTCAAGACTGAATGTCACCTTTATTTATAGCAGTGGTAAATCCTAGAGTTTCAAAAACACAAGGATTTATCATCACTTTAACATACTTAAATAAAAATTAGAAAACCTAACAGAGCATAATCCAATTAATTTAAAAAAATCATGTAAATTGCCAGTGTCCACAATCTATTTTACTATGATATTATTGGGAAGATTTTATAAATACATCCAATATAAGCAAAAATATATATCATTTTTATATGTGAATAACTTTCAAGTTTTGTTTTGGCATGTGTAAGAGCCAATAACTCCCAGCAACATGACACAAACGTGTACCTGTGTTTTGTAGCCAGACATGCAGGATTATTCCCAATGTTCTACATTTCCCTCGAAACTACAATGCTGCTTAAAAAAGAATATTTACATTATAAAGACAAAGTTCACACACTTAAGCAGAGCTCCTAGCGACCCTGCATTTTGTGGGGTACAATTGTCCCTGGTTCGGCTTTACTCTGCCCCATCCTTCTGGTCCTAGTAAAATAACTTACTCTTTTGGTAACAGGAGCTTAACTATTGTAACTAAACCCAGAAAATAGAGAATATTTATCAGTGACTGGTGACACAGACTTATTATGTTCTGTTTCTATGTTACATATTTAATAATTTGATGACAAAATGCTGCCATGAATAATATAAAAAGCTCCCAGGTTTGTTTATGACAATTTCATAGACTGGCAGCTCTGTCCCTATTTAGCTTTGTTTCCCAAATAAAGGAAATTACTAAACCCCACCCAGAAATGCCATGCTATGTCCAGAATATGCTCAGTCACACCCCTTTCCACCCTGACAGCCTAGACCAAGCTCCCTAGTGGCTGATGGTGACTGCACATATATGCCTCTTGTCATTGGCTCAACTGATGTGTTTAGCTAGCTCCTAGTAACCTATTGCTGCTAGTGAGCTTACTCTCAACAAAGGATACCAAGAGAATTAATCAAATTTGTTTGTTTAAAATTGTATGCTCCATGTGAATCCCTTTAATGATCGTATTACTAATAGCAGATCCCTTAAATCTATAAAAAATGTTTATTGACAGTGAATATTGAAAGCAACTTTCACAGAAAAGATACATTTATACACAGGCTGTCAGCAATTAAAATTCATGATATTAGCTCTATGAATCTGACAATTTTAGACACAGGTTATCTGTTAAAAGTATCTTTTACATACCTTACTTGGAAGACTTTTTTTATGCCACCGTGGTTAGAACTACTTTTTCTTGTCAGAATTGTGGGGCATGTTTTCCTCTACCAATGGGTCTTGGTTTTCTTCAGTGAACATTAATATTTGGGTAGTTTACTGTTATCATATCAGTATGATATATATAAATGAGTATACTTTCATTATATCATTTATCTGTAACATTAAACAATAACACTATTGCACCATTGAAAGTTGCACAATCCCTGCGTTGCCTGTCACATTTCACTATCTAAAATATTATGGCTAGTTAACAAAGATAAATCATTAAATCATTATAAAGGGAAACATGAAAAAAAAAATGAGGACAACCCCTGAATAGCTCACGAATGTCCAGAGCTATATGCACCTCGGTTTGAGATACTAAGCCACAAAGTCTTCTTTAAAGTTTTATAAAATGTGTATAAATACATTGAAGTACTTAAGTTTATACAATAGCAGTCATAATTCATGTTCATTTCCAGTACCTATAATCAATTTATAGCTACAATTTTGTATTACTATCAACAATAACATATGTCAGCATTCATGATAAACAAATATATGTAGTTGAATACTGTGCACCAAGCTGCCATACATGTTTTACATGATAGTGTGGCATTTGAGGGGTTTTTTTTATTTGGAGGATAAGTGAAAATGTTTTTAAACTTGTATTTGTCCAAAAAAAAAAAAAAAACAATTTATGATTCAAAGCAAAAAACTTTCAAATGTGCAACACTTTACCAAGATAAGTACCACGAAAATGCATAACATACCTAAAAATGTAACATTGCATTAAACTAGTGTGCATTGATTAATTGAATCAATTAACAAAAAAGCACAATTAGGCTGTCCCAAAAGAGCCAACATTATATATGGTGGGGTTTTATGCTTTACTTTATGTAAAACAAGTATTTATTTAAAGGGACACTGTACTCAAAATCTTTCTTTCGTGATTCAGATTGAGCATGAAATTTTAAGCAACTTTCTAATTTACTCCTATTATCAAATTGTCTTCATTCTCTTGGTATCTTTATTTGAAATGCAAGAATGTAAGTTTAAATGCCGGCCCATTTTTGGTGAACAACCTGGGTTGTCCTTGCTGATTGGTGAATAAATTCATCCACCAATAAAAAAGTGCTGTCCAGAGTACTAAAACCAAAAAAAGCTTAGATGCCTTCTTTTTCAAATAATGATAGCAAGAGAACGAAGAAAAATTGATAATAGGAGTAAATTAGAAAGTTGCTTAATATTTCATGCTCAATCTGAATCACAAAAGAAATATTTTGGGTACAGTGTCCCTTTAAGCAGTGGAGATTGAAATCAAGTTTATTTTATTTTTAATTCGATAATGGGCCTTGGCTTAGCAAAATGAATTACTAAGAATGGTAAGAGAGAAACCACTAAACAATAAAATGATTTTTATAACATTTTCATATTGTTTTTATTAATGTGCATATGAATAATAAAATAATTTAGAGGTCTCTTTCTGTGAGATCAAGCTACATTTAGTGACTGATATATATTATCCAGCAAGCAGATATTTGAATGAACATTGCATAATTTGATAATTAAATATAAAAAGAGCTACATTCACACCCATGTTTAGCCCCAGTATTTAATTTAAATTGCATGTTTTAGCACAGAAGTGGTTATTCACAGTTTATAATAATTTTTAACAAGTGTAATCGCTGCACTTCTAATACATATAATATATAAAACATAATATAGTTTTTCAGTTTAATGTCCATTTAAATAATAAAAATGGTCAGTATTTGGATGCTATACCTACAGTATATACTGGCTTATTGCTTACTCATAACACATTCATACTTTTTGCATAAAAGTCAAAGGTTGATTTACAGTTCCAGTAATCTACATTTTTACCACTAGATGGCAGAATCAACACACACATTATTTTCACAGAAAATAGTCTTGGCAGCAGTAAAAATGCACTGCTACACAAAGAAAATATAATATTTCTACCATAATTTTTTTAACCATTTAAAATATCTGTAAATTTACTTTTTATGTAGTTCAGTCTGTTCAGACATTTATATTTTATAATATTTGTTAACAAATGTATAAAATAAATATATTACGTACAAAAATATCCTTTCTGTAAATGTCCTTTGTTTACAAAAACTTGTATAGTAAATATAAAGATTAGATACTCACACATGCATGTAGTTATACTTGTCCATACAATAACACACAAATACTTGTGCACTTGCTAAACAGAATCTGCTTAAACAAATTACACATGTAGATGATTTTGAAATGAAAATCTGTAATACAATGAAAACAGTATCAACATTAGAGTATTATAGCCTCAGAGACACATTCCTATAATGACAAATGCTAATTAAACATATTTTTAATGTATTTGTTTTTTATTATATTTTATTTCATTATATTTTTATAATGTCTTGTTTTGTGACATCAAATATGTAGGTTGTAAAAAATATTATTATATTATTTATCACCTTCAGTGTTGGAGTGGTTCACCTTTTTGATAGGTTCTCACCATCTCTGAAGGTCTTAAACCTAACACTCTGCTATCATGGAAGGGCAATTTGAAATGGAGTCTTAATTCTATAGCAAAATGTTGATCCACTGAGTTGACCCATTTCTCTCTGCTCAGCTGGACCACGGGTTTACCATCAAGAGATCAGGGTCTTTGGACTACTACCAACAACCAGGAATGTATTGGATAAG
This sequence comes from Bombina bombina, assembly GCF_027579735.1. Lineage (NCBI taxonomy): Eukaryota > Metazoa > Chordata > Amphibia > Anura > Bombinatoridae > Bombina > Bombina bombina. The sequence continues at coordinate 1,100,170,527 of NC_069501.1, forward strand.
GTATGAGATGGTTCAGCGCCAACAGTCAGTGTTTCCATGGCAACGTGCTGGCAGTCTCCATTAACCAGTCCCTTCAGTGGATTAACATGTTTTTTGTTTTTTTTATCCAGTCCATATGCTGCTTTATAACTTTAATCTCAGTTTTTGCTGAGATTACGCAACCACCTCCCTCATTCTCCTTCTTTGTCCATTAACCATGCTAACATTGCCAGCTTTTGTTCATCACATATCCTTAATATTTTATGTGGTTTAAAGGGCAGTATATATCCAAATTCTACTTTATTTGACCAATAATATTACCATGTTACATACATATTCTGTATATAGGCTTTTGTCTAGCCCAAAATATTTCTCAACAGAATCTTAACGGATTACATTATTTCTATTCTTATATTCTGTCAATTTAAACCCTGTAAACACAACCCTTACCTTATACCTTACAATTAACAATGCATAACAAAATAATGCATTGTGCATTAAAACCACTTCAGTAATTCTGTGTTATCTACAAATGTTACAGTTTCTCGTTTACTTTGTATTGTACGTGTGAATTTTAGTTGTTGTCCGTATCTTTAGTCTGCATGCTTATTAATAAAGTTTGTTTTTCTACATTTAATTAAAAAAAATGTGATTAATGCAAATTTATAATTATTTTCCACATTCGGAAATGTATTATATATTTATTATATTAACTAGATAAGTAATTGAAATCGTATTCAGGGAGGCAGCTTTCACGGGATGGGAATTTGTAATTGCAGTGTTTAATCAAGATAATGTTTTTTCATTTATTTATTTTTTGCATAAAGTTTTCTGATGAATAGAATCAGAATGAAATCAAATGTAGGTAAAACAAAGAATTTTTGAGAAAGGATAATTTATTTTAATTACTTTTTGTATTTGTACAATATCAACAGATGCTCATTCTGGGTGCACACTTGCAAATTTATTTAGTAAAGTTTCTTTAAATATCAATATTTTAGCGTAAAAAGGGCGTTTTTTTTAAACAGAAACACATGACATACAACACCCAGGCACTCAATAGCATAAATCTTAAAGGGACATGAAATCCAAAATGTTGCTTTCATTATTAATTAAGATACAACTTTCAATTGTAAACATTTTTCTAATTTTCTACTATTATCAATTTTGCTTTATTCTCTTGGTATCCTTTCTTAAAGGAGCAACAATGCCCTACTGGGAGCTAGCTGAACACATTGGTAAGCCAAACACAAGAGGCATATATGTGCAGACACCAATCAGCAGCTAGCTTGCGGCTCCTGTGCCTATCTAGATATGCTTTTCGACAAAGGATACTAAAGGAATTAACCAAAAAAGAAGTACATTGGAAAGTTGTTTAAAAATGTATGCTCTATCTAAATCATGAAAGAAAAATGTTGAGTTATCATGTCCCTTTAATAATATGTTATAAAGTATATTAATATATCAATTGTGGTTGTGCAAATCTGGGGAATGGGTAGTAAAGGCGTTATCTATCTTTTTAAACAATAACAATTTTAGTGTAGCCTGTCCCTTTAAGATAGTTTGTCAACTGATCAATTGTGTTTTGTGTGTTATCTTAAAATGGAAAAAAAAAAACATTTGTTTTAATTCCACTAGAAAATAGAGAATATTTGTCAATATTCAAAGCCGTATCTATAACACAGGGTGACATCACAAGTGAATCATAAAACCATAAAATAATCTTCATTGTAAATAAGAAATATTATGATAAAACTTTATTATTTTCTATCTTTAAAACTCCTCCCCCCTAAAGTTTAATAGAGTGTGCTGTTAAAAAAAAACGTTAGACTTACAGCAATAAATCCGAAGGTAGTTATGAATATTTTACATTACATTATTTTACAAGTCTTCTCCCCATAGACTTTAATGGAGCACGCTGTTAAATAAAACTAACACTTGTAGTCTGCTCGCTAACCCAACACTGTGTTAGACCTACAGCACTAAACCAGAAGGTAGTTATGAATATTTTACATTCTAATGCTCTACACATAGAATACAATTTTCTTTTTTTTAAATACATATATATATTTACTGTATATATATATATATATATATATATATTGTAAAATATATTTATATGTATAGATATATATATATAAAATATTTATGAATGTATACATATATAGATATATACAGATATATATAGGTATATAGATTTAAAAAAATACTAAAAACATTTTCTACTATGTGACAAAAATTGGAATGTAAAATATTTACAGTAAATACACAGTAAAACACATTATCAAATATTAAAACTGAAAAAAAATGTTTGATGTATTAAGGCATTTGAGTGGAAAGAACTCAAAAGTGTGAAATAGAAAGTATACCCTCTTTGAATTCTATGGTCTTATGTATCAGGACATAATAACAATCATCTGGTACTTAGCAGGTCTTGAAATTAGGTAAATACAACCTCAGATGAACAAGAACACATGACCTATTACACCGTGTCATGATTTATTTAACATCAACAAAATCCAAAATGGAGAAGCCATGTATGAAAAAACTAAGTAAACCCTTACTTCTTCCAAAGGAATTAAGAGGCAAAGTAGCAGCTAGGTGCTACTAATCAAATGCCATTGATTAATTGATCATCACCAAGTGTGACCACTTCCATAAAAGCTGAAGTTTTAGCAGTTTGCTGGTCTGGATTCAGGTGTGTGTTAACACAATACCAAGGAGGAAAGATATCAGAAATAATCTTAGAGACGCAAATGTTGCTGCACATCAATCTGGGAAGGGTTATAAGGCCATTCCAAACAATTTAAAGTCCATCATTCTACAGTGAGAAAGATTATTCACAAGTGGAAAAGATTCAATCTTCCCAGGAGTGGACGTCCCAAATGAACAATGATATTAAATAACTAGAGGACTGATCAAATAAATGGGATCTGAAATGTATTATTACCAAGAGCAAAATTATGCATATAGGATCCAAAAACCCAAAGGCCAATTATAGTCTCAATGGTACATAACTGACTGTAACTAAAGAAGAAAGGGACTGGGGAATTATTATTTCAGATGATTTAAAATTTGGTACACAATGCAGTAGTGCAGGCAGTAAGGCCAGTTGAATACTCGGTTGCATTGAGAGAGGTATTAATAGCAGAAATAGCAAGGTTCTTATGCCACTTTACAGATCATTAGTTAGGTCAAATCTGGAATACTGTGTACAGTTCTGGAGACCATATCTTCAGAAAGATAAAATAATATAGAAGCTGTCCAAAATAGTACTACTAAAATGGTACATGGTCTAAAATATAAAACATGCAAAGAAAGACTCTATGATCTAAATATGTATAGTTTAGAGGATAGAAGGGAAAGAGGTGACATGATAGAAACCTTCAAATATATGAAGGGACTTAATAAAGTAGAAGATGAATGCATTTTCCACAAAAAAAAGAAATGCCAAAACAAGGGGTCACAGTCTAAAGTTAGAGGGTAGCAGATTCAGGAAAAATTTTAAGAAGCATTTTTTTACAGAAAGGGTGGTGGATTCATGGAATAAACTTCCATTTGAGGTGGTAAACACAAAGACTGAAAAAGAATTAAAAAAAATGCCTGGGACATGCATAAGGCTATCCTAACAAAAAAGTGACATGTAATATGGGTTGACTTGATAGGCCTTTTTGGTTTTTATCTACTGTCAAATTTTATGTTTCTATGTTTCTAAATTCACCCTAAGGTCAGATCGTGCAATGCTCAGAGAAACTGCAAGAAAAATAAGAGTTACATCTCAGACTATACAGGCCTCAGTTAACATGATAAATGTTAAAGTTTGTTACAGTACAATTAGAAAAAGACTGAACAAGAATGGTTTGTATGGACGCTTGCTAGGAGAAAGCCTCTTCTCTATAAAAAGAACATGGCAGCATGGCTCAGGCTTGAAAAGTTGCATCTGAACAAACCACAAGACTTCTGGAACAATGTCCTTTGGATAGACAAGACCAAAGTGGAGATGTTTGGCGTTAATGCACAGTGCCAGGTTTGGTGAAAACTAAACACAGCATATTATCACAAACACCTCATACCAACTGTCAAGCACAGTGGTTGAGGGGTGATAATTTGGGCTTGTTTTGCTACCACAAGACCTGGGCACCTTGCAGTCATTGAGTCGACCATGAACTCCTCTGTATACCAAGGTATTCTAGAATCAAATGTGAGGCCATCTGTCTGACAGCTAAAGCTTGGCCGAAATTGGGTCATACAACAGGTCAATGATCCTAAGCACACCAGCAAATCTACAACAGAATGGCTGAAAAGGAAAAGAATCAAGGTGTTGCAATGGCCCAGATCTCAACTTGATTGAAATGCTGCGTTGGGACCTTAAGAGAGCTGTGCATAACTGAATGCCTGCAAAACTCAATGAACTAAAGCAACGTTGTAAAGAAGAGTGGGCCGAAATTCCTCCACAACAATGTGAGAGACTGATAAAGTCATACAGAAAATGGTTACTTCAAGTTATTGCTGCTAAATGTTCTTCAACAAGCTATTGAATCATAAGGTGTACTTAGTTTTTCACACATGGCTTCTCCATTTTGGCTTTATTTTTGTTAAATAAATCATGACACACTGTAATATGTCAAGTATTGTTGTTCATCCGAGGTTGTATTTACCCTAATTTTAAGACCTGTTAAGGACCAGGAGGATTTTTATTATGTCCTTATACGTAAAACCATTAAATTTAAAGAGGGTGTACTTTCTTTTTCACATGACTGTATATATATATATATATATATATATATATATATATATATATATATTGTTTATAGTGACCCGCACTAACAATCGACAAGCGCCACTGGTAATCTAACCCTATATGTGTATAAAATGGTAAGACCAGTTTTCCTTTATTGTGTTTACAGGGAAACAGTGCTCTAATTGGTTTGATCATAAATTTTACATGAACATCTTCCCACAGCATATCTGCTTGATAGAATTAAGATGAAAATTGTTGTATTTTTGGGGTGATTTGGGTGCATTGTGTGATTTTGGAGAGAAAGTGTGCATTTATTTTTAATTACGATATGGTGATGGCCCCAATGAGAGGTTCTTTAGGATAAGGGGTACCATCAAAACTTTTGAAACTCTTAAACGCTATATTGATTGAATTGTTTGGGGAAAACTGTGTTGATTAAATATCTTATTTGCATGTAAATGAGAGAATTATAGATGTACCTCATGAATTGGTTTTGAACAAAAACAAATTCTGTATTTGAGTAAGGATACTTTGCTAATAATACATTGTTTAATATGAATATAAATGCTAACATATCCTGTATTTTATATATTCTATTTGTGCACAAATATGCCAATAACCAGTATTTTAGGACTATGTTATAAGTTAAATAACTTCTGTATCATTGTGATCATTTATAAAAATGCTTTACAGTGTGATTTTTAATTTTGGTATAGCCTATGCAATAAGGTTTCTCACTTAGAATGATATTGATTACAAATTTGCTGAATAATATTGCTACCTAAGTATTACAGTTTAAGCTATTGCATAATAGGTTTTTAATTGATTTAATTTGATAAAAATAAATTGCATATTTTACCTTAGGATTATAATGAGTAAGTATGAAAATTGTTGACTTCATTAACCAAACAGTCTTTAAGTTCTTAAAATTGAGTCTAACTTTTATGCACTAGAATATTATTTTGTTCATTTAATATTTACATGGGAAAAGCACACACTTATTTTGGAGAACAGACATTTGACAATTCTACCATACTTTAAACTATAATCAGCTGATCATGATCTTAGCAGCTTTGTTGAATACTGTTGAATGCTGGTTACCAAAAACCTTTACAAACATGAATGTAGTACTGAAGAAGAGAGGAGCATATTTAATAAGTGCAATTGCTTTATTTAGGGCTAGATTAAAAGTACTGCCATCTATAGTACAAGGTAGATCATTTTGCACTCTGTCTCACGCTAAGAATAATGAACAATCTAGTATTACAAGTGGATGGTTGAAATCTAAACAGAACATCTAAACATGGCCAAAAAAATTTCAGCACTCCCTATGCATTTAATGGATAGTGCAGTTAGTAGGTTAATTGAGCTTGTATTACAGAGGGTGAGTGTTGCACTCGCACCATTATTATTATTATTATTATTATTATTTTTATTATTAATAATAATATTACAACACAAAACTACATGAAGAACTCTACTACTTGTGCACCATCTGCAGTGCTATAAACAAAGATTGCGCAGTGCTATAATTAAAGGGGGAGTACAACAAAACAATTATAGGGATCAAATGGTTAGAGGGCCCTGCCAAGAGTTGCACTGTTGTAGTCAGCTCTTAAGAAGGTGATCTACAAACAGCTGGAATTTTAGGCTTACATGCTAAGGGAGTTCAGGGGATAGCAATGGAGGAGAGGAACTGGTATTAGGAAAGGTTAGTGTAGGTTGTATGCATCCCTGAACAGTAGAGTCTTTAGGGAGCACTTGAAGCTTTTAAAACTAGAAGAGAGTCTTGTGGAGCGAGGCAGAGAGTTCCACAAGATGGGAGCCAGTCTGGAGAAGTCCTGTAAACGGGAGTGTGATGAGGTGACAAGAGAGGAGGAGAGTAGGAGGTCATGAGCAGAGCGAAGGGGACGGGAGGGAGAGTATCTGGAGACAAGGTCTGAGATGTAGGGGGGGAGCAGTGCAGTTGAGGGCTTTGTATGTCAGAGTGAGAGTTTTGTGTTTGATCCTAGAGGCAAGAGGAAGCCAGTGAAGGGATTGGAAGAGAGGTGCAGCAGATGAAGAGCGATGTGTAAGGAAGATGAGTCTGGCAGAGGCATTCATTATGGATTGTAAAGGAGCTAGGCGGCAGGTGGGGAGACCAGAGAGGACAGAGTTGCAGTAAACAAGGCGGGAAAGAATGTGTAAGGAAGTGTCTAATTTTAGAGATGTTTTTAAGGTGGAAGCGGCAGGCTTTAGCCAAGGACTGAATGTGAGGAGTGAAGGAAAGATCTGAGTCAAATGTGAGGGTAGGGGTAATGATGGAGTTGTCGACAGTTATAGAGCTATTGGGGGTGGAGATTTTGGAAGAAGGGGGGGAAATGAGGAGCTCAGTTTTGGAGACATTTAGCTTCAGGTAGTGAGAGTTCATCCAGGAAGAGGTGTGAGAAAGACAGTTAGTGACACGGGTTAGCAAGGAAGGAGATAGGTCTGGTGCAGAGAAGTAGATTTGGGTGTCATCGGCATACAAATGATATTGGAAACCGTGGGACTTAATTAGGGAACCTAGTGATGACGTATAGATTGAGAAGAGAAGGGGACCGAAGACAGAGCCTTGCGGTACTCCGACAGAAAGTGGTGACGGGGTAGAGGAGGCCCCAGAGAAGGCTACACTTAAGGTACGTTTGATAGGTAGGAAGAGAGCCACGAAAGGGCTGTGTCACAGATGCCGAAGGATTGGAGGGTTTGGAGCAAAAGAGGGTGGTTGACAGTGTCAAAGGCTACAGACAGATCAAGGAGGATAAGCAGAGAGAAGTGGCCTTTTGATTTAGCTGTAAGTAGTTGTTGGTGACCTTAACAATAGCTGTCTCTGTGGAGTGATAGGGACAAAATCCAGATTGCAGCGGGTCAAGAAGGGAGTTTAACGTAAGGAAATGGGATAGGCGTGCATATACTAGTTTTTCAAGAAGCTTTGAAGCAAGAGGGAGGAGGGAAAATAGGGCTTTAGTTGGATGGGGAGGTAGGATCAAGGGAAGTTTTTGAGGATAGGTGTGACCAGTGCATGTTTCACCGATGAGGGAAATGTACCAGTACTGAGGGAGAGGTTGAAAATGTGTGTTAGTATAGGGGTAAGGGTAGCAGAGAGGGAGGGGAGTAGCTGTGAGGGGATAGGGTCAAGGGGACAGGTAGTGAGGTGAGAGCGCAGTATAAGTGCTGAAACTTCTTCTTCAGTAACAGGGGAGAATGAACTAAGTTTCAGGTTATGAGGGTTGTGGTTGAGTGAGAGCATTTGAGGGAGAGAATGGAATTATGTTGAGAGCTGATTTCATGTCTGATGGAGTCAATTTTGTTAATGAAGTGACTGGCAAAGTCTTGAGCTGACAGAAAAGTTGTATTAGGAAGTGGGGGAGGGCGGAGGAGAGTATTGAACGTGGAGAACAGACGTTTTGGGTTTGAAGAAAGATTAGAGATAAGAGTAGAGAAGTAGTGTTGCTTGTGAAGATTAAGGGCATAGTAGTAGGAGTTCAAGATGAATTTGTAATGAAGAAAATCAGCTGAACTCCGCGATTTTCTCCAATGCCGTTCAGCAGTACGGGAACATCTGCGTAGGTACCGTGTCAGAGGAATATGCCAGGGCTGGGGATGAGTGTGTGATTTCTGAGCAGTTGTAAGAGGGGCGAGATTGTCAAGGACAGATATAAGGGTGGAATTATAGTGGCAGATAGATTGTTCAGGGCAGGAAAAGGAGGAGAAGGATGAGAGGAGCGGTTTAAGGGAATTAGCAAGTTGTTGCTGATCTAAAGACATAATGCTTCTGTGAAGTTTGGTGTGAGGAGTAGAAGGTGGGAGAGTTGTAGGAAGGGATGATATGTTGCAAGTAAGGAGATGGTGGTCAGAAAGAGGAAAAGGGGAGTTTGAGAAGTTTGAGAGAGTGCATTGATAGCTAAAGATCAGGTCAAGAGACTGACCGTCTTTGTGAGTGGGAGAATCAGTCCATTGTGACAGACCGAAAGAGGAAGTGAGTTGCAGAAGTTGTAGCAGATGAGGCAGTGGGATTGTTAAGGGGGATGTTGAAGTCGCCAAGAATGAGGGCAAGGGTGTCTGAGGAAAGGAAATAGGGTAGCCAGGCAGCCAAGTGATCTAGAAATTGAGTTGAGGAGCCAGGGGGTCGGTATATGACTGCAACACGTACAGAGAGAGGGGAGAATAAGCGAATCATGTGGGTTTCGAATGAGGGAAAAGTGAGGGAAGAAATAGGATGTATTTGTTGAAAGGTGCAACGAGAGGAAAGTAAAATACCTACACCACCTCCTTGTCTATTTACCAGACCTAGGAGTGTGGCTGAAGTGGAGACCCCCATGTGACAGAGCAGCAGTAGATGCTGTGTCTAGGGGAAAGAGCCAGGTTTCTGTTAGGGCCAGAAGGTTGAGGGAGCGGGAGATGAAGAGGTCATGTATAGAAGTGAGCTTGTTGCAAACAGAGCGAAAGTTCCAGAGTGCACATGTGAAAGGGGTAGTGGCTTTAGATGCAAGAGGAATGTGAGTAAGGTGTGCAGAGTTTTGTTTTCTGAGTCTATGGGATGGTACACATGGATGTGCATAGTTTGTCAGTGGTTGGGGACCAGGATTAGGGGAGATGTCACCAACAGTAAGTAGAAGCAAGAGGGAGAGTGACATGAGATGAGATACAGATTTGCAGTAGTGAGACTGTTTTTGAGATGAGCTGCAGGGGAGAGAGAGAGTGTTTAGGAATAGGTAAAGTTCATGAGTACAAAAGTATGGTGAGTTTAAGAGAGATGGGCTAATGAACAGTGCAGGTGGAGAGGGAGAAGGAGTAATTGAATAGTGTAGTTTGTTATAGAGACAAAGGGTAGCAAAAAGGAATATGAATATATTGAGTATTTTTACAGAATTGGGAACCAGTTAAAAACATAAGACACAGAATTACTGTAACAATTGCATAAGGGAACAAAAGGTATATGAAACATAATATTACAAAAGTACTGTGTATTCTATATCTGCTTAGTGTACCATCAACTTAGCGGACTATTGGCTTAGTGTTCAAGCAATATTCAACATGAATTTTACTGTGCGTCCCCATAAAATTAATTTATGATTCGAATTCAGTCCTCTTGCGCTATTTTGACTAGCAGATGGTAGAGTTCCCTAAACTATCACTTGAGTTCTAAAACATAACATAGGGCTTGTAATATGGGCACAAAAATAGAAGCGATATTGATTGTAGCCGAGTAGGACTGGCTTCCTCTAAGCTCCAGAATAAAATACAAAATCCTTACTCTGACATTCAAGGCTTTCAATAACACTGACCTCCTGATCTTCTCCTCTGTTATCACCTCCTCACACTCCTGTCTAGAGGACTTCTCTAGATTGACCTCTATCTTGTGAAACTCTCTGCCTTGCTCCACAAGACTCTCACCTAGTTTTCAAAGTTTCAAGTGCTCTTTAAAGATCTTACTGTTCAGGGAAGCATACAATGTATGCTAACCATTTGTTAGCCACAGTTCCTCTCCCCCTTTTGTCATTCCCTTATTATTATTATTATTAGTTATTTGAAGAGTGCCAACAGATTCCGCAGCGTTATTCCCTTGAACCCCCTTAGCATGTAAGCATACAAGCTCAGCTTTTTTGTAGATCACCCTCATGGCAGGGACATAAATGCTACCTTGCATATTAGACCTATGTTTATAGCACTGCAATATCTGTTGGTGTTTTACAAATAACTGATTATAATAATAAGATGTAGATATTCATGACTTCATCAGTAAAGGCAGATACTATGTTTTTGTAGAGTTGAAACCATACAATAATTCAGACTCTGTAGAGATGTTCTTGTCTTTGTGCCACAGATAAGATCCATTAATAATCAACATATCCTGTCATTTCTCAATATCAAAACATAGCGCCCTTTTTGGATTTTAAATCTAGGTAATTGCTTTGTAATTGAATTACTAATATAGACCCTGCTTATAAACTGTGAGCTTGATCACAATCCTTTAGAATAGTGTATCATATGATTTATCTATACAAATCCCCATAGACTTTAATGTTGTATTGTATTTTGTATATAAAAAGATTTTGATCTACCCCTTTGTTGGCAAATATTTGTCCTTGTGATAATAATCTTCAATTTATATTACTGTGCACTCAAAATATATAAAAGAAAAGGGATTTTAATCATAAGTAACACTCATTATACTCTAAATTGTAACAACTAGATGCTCTGCAAATAGTTTTGATGAAAAAAAGATTTTAAATAAAAATGTAAACATCATATCTATTCCCCACTTTTAAAGAAATTGTTCCAAAACGCATCAAAGGGCTCTGTTAGGCCGGGAAGCCATTTTATTGCTCCCATGCCACATTATTTAATAAATAATAATAATAGTAATAATAATCTTAATAATAATATTTTTTTTCTAGATTTCATTTTAATTAAATGTAGTTGAAAGTTTTCAAATTTCAAAACACTGCAAGAATAATTCATTATTTTTATTTTTTTACTAAATAAAATAGCTTTCCTTTTCCTTTTTTTCTGCCCTTAAGCACAGGCCTGCATTTCATATAATATTTGACATATTATCAATAAATACACATTTTTCGTAGCAATCCACATTTTATAGTGTCACAATTTTTCTTAGCATCTGGCAAGAAGCAAGATGTCTTCTCAAACTGTGCTACAGATTTAGTTAAACTTAGTAATTTTGCCAACATTTATGCAATATCAACATACATGTCACTCCATTTTTATATTGCTAATAATTTTTCATTTAAATTTAATATATAATAATTGTTCTTATTCTATAAAAATCTAGCAGGAACTAGTAACTCCACTTTAGCAGCTCCCGCCACCATAATATAACCAACCACCAGGAAGTATCTAACCTTAAAGGGACTTTAAACACCTCAAGATATTAATATAACTTGTTTAATTATATGTAGAAAAACAACTTTGCAATATACTTTTATTATTTATTTTATTTGTTCTCCTTTCCTGTAATGTAATTCTGAATATTGTGGGCTTTCCAATCCATTTTAACATGAAAGTGCAGAAACAGCTATATTCTACACACCCCAGTCAAAAAGGATTATCTTCCTGGAGTCATTCTATATATATACACATATATATATATATATACAGTTGTATGCAAAAGTTTAGGCACCCCTGACAATTTCTATGATTTTCATTTAAAAATAATTGGGTGTTTGGATCAGCAATTTCATTTTGTTCTATCAAATAACTGAAGGACACAGTAATATTTCAGTAGTGAAATAAGGTTTATTGGATTAACAGAAAATGTGCACTATGCATCCAAACAAAATTACACAGGTGCATACATTTGGGCACCCTTGTCATTTTGTTGATTTGAATATCTGTAACAACCTCCTAGCACTGATTAATTGGAACACACAATTGGTTTGGTGAGCCCATTAAGCCTTGAACTTCATAGACAGGTGCATCCAATTATGAGAAAAGGTATTTAAGGTAGCCAATTTGTTGTTCTCTTTGACTCTCCTCTGAAGAGTGGCAACATGAGGGCCTCAAAACAACTCTTAAATGACCTGAAAACAAAGATTGTTCAACATTATGGTTTAAGGGAAGGCTACAAAAAGCTATAGCAGAGATTTAAGCTGTCAGTGTCCACTTTGAGGAACATAGTGAGGCTATAGGAAGCGTCTAGAGGCTGTTATTTCTGCTAAATGAGGCTCTACTAAATATTGATGCAATATTTCTGTTGGGGTGCCCAAATTTATGCACCTGTCTAATTTCGTTTTGATGCATATTGCACATTTTCTGTTAATCCAATACATTTTATTTCACTACTGAAATATTACTGTGTCCTTCAGTTATTTGATAGATCAAAATGGAATTGCTGATCCAAACACCCAAATATTTATAAATAAAAATCATGGAAATTGTCAGGGGTACCTAAACTTTTGCATACGACTGTATGTGTATATATATATATATATATGTATGTGTGTGTATATATATATATATACCTATATTTAATAATGTATATAAATAGTTTACTTTCAACTCATAATCCAAGTGCAAGCCGACTAGCGCAAAAAGCTTGCTTCTAGCGCAATTAACACTCTAGTCGGAGTATAAATTAGCACTCCACTTGTAATCTGGCCCTTAGTGTTTAATATCCCTTTAGTTGGTTTAACACTGTTATATATAGTACATAGCAATAGTGGTATAACCTTTAACTCAAACCCTGACTACATCTTTTACATTAGCCAATTGAAAGAGTGTGTTTGCCTATTTTTAATAGTAGCCATGCCCATTTAAAATCCTGATTGGCTAGCCAAGTTAACCGTTCAGGGGCAGAATAATTATAAAATAGAGAAGGTAGCCCCTTAGAAGAAGCAGAACATGACAATGAAGAAGTTGAAGAATACATTTTCTTTATGCAGATTTCAGGTAAGGAAACATTAATGATGATCATTATTACTTTAGAACTTCGCACTGCATCTTTGAAGGAGAGTAAATAGACAACGGCCAGTGTTGTCAGGAAATGGCTCAGCACCTTAGAAAAAAGTAGACTAAGCCAATTAGAGATGGCACTGCATAGGCGATAAAGTGTATGCAGCTTAACAACCTTGCCAACCAGGTACTGGTATTGACCTGACATGGGATCCAAGTCATCTTTCAGTAGCTCATATGGAGCAATGAGACAGACATAGTTAAAGTGATAGCTTTTACAAATCCATGAGTCCAGGGATAAAAAAAAAACATTTGGTGCAGTATTCAAGGTGCTCTGGACCTTATGGGCCTACCACTAGCTGGCAGTTCGGTTTACTCACGGAAAAATCTAACATACAAAAACATCTCTCACCAAATGAACAGGTCCAGCTATTGTCTGATGACCCTCCCATTCCTCTAACACTGCCTAGTTACAGGCTAGACACCACTCTATCTACCTCTCACTGGCCCAGGCTAAATAAGCAACTGAACTTTTCTTACTCCTCTCTCTCACTGGCTAAACCTAACTCTCTCTGACTCAACTACTCTCACTGGCAGGGCTCCTTCCATGCTCTTTTACAGACCCAGGCCCACAACAGTCTGGGATCTAAGCACTCCTCAAAAAGTTGGTTCTGTTAGACACCTCTCTCTTTCAATGTCCCAGCCAGTGCAACAGATTATCCTTCCTCTCACACGTTTTGCCTGCCAAAGATGTTTGCACTGACTCAGCCACTCTTACTGGGTCTCTCTTATTTTCCTGATTACAAAATGGTCCAGCAATGAACTATGTTTTTTTAAAACTGACGGACATATCCATTTAATTGGTGCCATTTATAGTGTCCCAACAAGCACATTTGGTTATATATGTGTAATTAACATATATATATTTTACAAGCTATAAACATCAGATGTATATAGAAATATTTATTTATGAATAAATATAACATATTCTTCTATTTGAAGAAAATTGGAATATGAAATATTCATATTTCATGTCAGGTAAGCGTACTTGGTTAAACACAATCGGGTTTGCGCACGAGTATGGGTGTTTATCCACTTTTCGCATTCCATTGAAGTTTATGGGGGAATACATTAACGGGTTCACGATATTCGAAGTTTGGCTTTTTTTTTTGGGTTAGCTTTTCAATTTATAATATGTGCAAGCAGGAGCACTCCACTTGTAATCTAGCCCTAAATATACTAGAAAGAATATTGGATAAATATTAAAAATAATTATTTACATATATATATATATATATATATATAGATATATATAGAAATATATATGTAAAAATACTTTGAACATATTCCCTTATGTGAGTAACACTGGAATGTGAAATATGTGCAGCAAAAAAATAGTAAAACACTTTATTAAATATGAATATTGCATAAATATGATTTTTCATGTTTTCAGCTACTTGACTGCAAAGGGCACCAATGCACACACACACACACACATATATATATATATATATATATATATATATATATATATATATATATGTGTGTGTGTGTGTGTGTGTGTGTGTGTGTGTGAGTTAACATATGTATTTATGTGTTTATATGTGTACATATGTCTGTAAATACATATATATTCATATAACTACATACAGTATGTACACAAATAAAAGCATATATAATATATATATATACATATATATATATATGTATACATATATATATATATATATATATATATATATATATATACATACATACACACACACACACACACACACACACACACACACAGAGAGAAGCGCACTCACAGGAACGAACAACCTGCTCAACACTATTGTTAGCCTGTTGTATGGCGATTTACCACCTGGGTGCAGCTTCTTTTTAGCCCAGTAATGTTTCTCACAGAGTATATATATATATATATATATATATATATATATATATACACACAGGGCTTGAATCTTCCAGTGATCCAGTGGTCCCAGATGACTTAGAAATTGCAGCGGCCGACTTAGAAACTTGACTATTTCCTATCTTTAACATTGAGTGGACTACTAAAATTTCCCCCCTGGGCTAGTAGCTTTTATCCCCTGACTAGTAAACCATAGTGATATTTCCACCCCTGAAAACTGGGTCTGTTTTCTCTAGAAAACAAAACGCTTTAGAAGTGACATGATTACTTTATATAAATGTATTCAAGGTCCATATACAGAGATGGCAAAAGCTCTGTTTCTTCCAAGAAAATTGTGTGTGACAAGCGGTCATAATCTAAGACTGGATGAAAGGAGATTTAATCTCCAGCAATGTAAAATATTTTTCACTGTAAGAGCAATCAAATTGTGGAACTAATTACCTAATGAGGTAGTAATTGAAAATACCTTAGATACATTTAAAAATGGTTGACATACACTTCTGGCTAAAAACAAATTTAAAATGCAAAGGAGCTAAAGCACAAGTTCAACCAATTAAAACTGTGATGCTTTGCTTAAAGCATTATGGAAGTTTATGTGGAGCAACACCTCTTGATAATCACAAAATAACCAAGCTTTCTTTTGGAATTTGAATAACCTTGAATATAAGCACACTGTGAAAATCTGAGCAATTCACCTTTTTAAATAGATTGGAATAGACGCCAAAGCAGAAATTTAAATTTTAGCCATTATTTATTGGCATTAAATAATTGATGCAGTGGCTTCACTAGGGGGGGGCGATCCGCACCCGGGTGACACCCACCAGGGGGTGACACCAAAAAAAAATTTATTTTATTTTTTTTTCATTTTATTGAAATTCAAAGAAATACAATGTTGAGATGCATAGATTTTTTTTTTTTATTAGAGGGGCTGCATTTGTGAACATTGGTGGGACTGGGGAAGATGTAGACACACAATTTTTTTGCCCCTTGAGCCAGTGCTGCAATTTCAACAAATAGTTTTCCCGGCTGCTTTTGCTTGTTTGTACTTTGCTTCTCCCCTGCCCAATTTCGCTATGAATGTTGTGGGCATGCCGTGGGGCTTGCAAAGCTGCGCTGCTAGCCTAAACCTGCCTGCCTATCTGTGCTCACTGCTCAGTGACATATGGAGCAGTGGAGTCACTCACTGCTGTGCTGTCTCTCTAAACGGGAACTGGCAAATCATGAGGGGATGCCTGGCACCTGACCGCATGACTGTTTGACACTGTCTTTAAAGTAAAGGAGCCACGTATGATGCCCACCAGACCATTACGGTTACGGTACACTAAGTGCACACTGAACAGGTAGGAGGGCGGGTGGGGGTCTGGGGGTGGGCAGAGTGCAGAGGTGATTGGTCATAAGAAGCGGTAGGCACGCGGCCCGGGGCTGTGCACTGACAGACTTGGAACAGAGTCAGAGAGCAGAATTTTCATAGTTTGCACCTAAAACTTTTCTTTAGTGATTTATTTTTAGAGTGCTCTGTTTATCTTTCATTTGATGCTCTGCTGAGCCAGGGAGCAACTCTAGGCATGAGCTTTATAATTAATGCAGGGCAGTTTACATATTTTGTATGTGTGTGTCTGAGTTTTTTTGTGTGTGTGTGTGTGTCTCAGTGTTTTTGTGTGTGTGTTTTTGTTTGTGTGTGTCTGAGTGTGTTTCCGAGTGTTTGTGTGTGAATCTGAGTATGTTTTAAGTGTGTCTGAGTGTTTGTATGTGTGTTTGCCTGTGTTTTTGTGTGTGTCTGCTTTCTGGGGGGGGAGGGGGGTGACACCATAACTTACTGCACCGGGTGACACCAACCCTAGTGACGCCACTGAATCGATGACCTTATTTCTTATTTAGAAACCTGTTTTTAAAAGTGAATATGTTCATATGAAAATAACTTTGTGGTTTAAGTTAGGACGTTAGGGTGTATTTAACTAACTGATAAACATCCAAATATAAAATACTGTGTTATTTAAATACTACAATTTTAGTATTTGTGACAAGTATTTTGAAATTGTTTTCCTAGATTTTTAGGGCATATACATTTTTGAAATCATGAATACAGTATACATGACTGACTGTACACCTGGGCTTAGATTAAATTAGGCACTAACTAACCCTTAGCCCAAATTTAGCCTTAAATTTAATTAATTTGTCATTTACATCACAATAACGAGGTTGGGTTGACATTTTCATGTCAACTTTTTAAGTTTAATGATATTTCAATGTTTTAAGTGGGGAGAAAAAGGTATGTTTGGATAGGATAGGATACTAGAAAACAGGAGTATTGTGATATCACAAAACATTAACCCAGTTGGGATTATGTACAAAAAAACCCCAGATAGATATGATGTTTTCAAGTGGATACTTCTCATAATGATGGTATGATAATTATTACATAATAAAATATTTTAATTAATGTTTCCAAGTAATTAAACATTTTTCCAAATAATCAATTAAAAAAATATATTACCGGAATTAGACAATGATATAATTCACAATATTAAATGAAAAAAATACAAGTAATGCATTCATCATTTTGTTACCCATGGGAATAGATCCATGCATAAATTAACAAACCATGAGGTCAATTAGAGTTTTGTTGCTAATCACATCATAACTCAAGACACTGGGTTAGATTCATTGACACTCTAAAGGTTGCTAAGGAATCTCAATATAAAGGCGTTTCACCTATCTTTTCAAGCGTATCATAGTGAGCTCTCCTGCTTTCAACATCTATAGTTTGCACAAGTGCTTGAAACCTCACATTTCAAATGGGAACTTACTGCTAAAAATTTAAAACAATTGAAAACACTTTTGAAACACTGTAAATATAAATGTTTGTTAGTGCAAAATATTCACATGTCTGTTTGCTATTGAAAAGTAGTCTCACTGGGTAGAACAAGAAGCATCTCGGAAAGGGCTGGCTGTGAGTGTTCCATGGTTGTAATCACTTTGTATTGCTTGATATCAATTTTATAACATTGTAATGATTGCATTTTGTGCTTGACGTGTAATCCGGCCTAAATATTTTATGTATATTATCTTTGCAATGAGTGACGTACATGACTAAGGGCCGATTATCTTGAGCTCTCCTCTGTCTCAAGACAATCTTAGACATCTCGTCAGTGCTGTGAGTTCTCAAACAATTTTATAAAGGCAAATTTTATCTTGTGAGCTGTTTATCTCATTGAGTTATATATGTGAGACACACATACATTGTCATAGAATGCTGAAAAAAACGAAGATTGAGCCAGATTTCTCTCCATGCCGGAGAGTTTTTGATCAACAGGTCCTAAGAAAAGGTTACACCAGAAAAATGGAAAGTTTTTTTAAAAAAATATATCATTATACGGAATGCGGAAAAGATATTAAAAAAAACATTTATATTAGTTTCAAAAAAAATTGT